>NW_022196897.1:94419893-94480412 GCF_008632895.1 Mastomys coucha
AAAAAAAAAAAAAAAGCCTGCATAACTCCTTCCTGAACTCTGAAAGTTAGTCAGGAGGTAGAAATATGTATGGTCAGTGCCAGCTCAATTTTTCTCTATCTTGTGACCAATTTGTGTGGTAGCTTCAGCAAGAAGGTCTTATCCTCAAGTTTTGGTGGGTAAGCAAAAGAAAATAACATCTATGGTTGGGGGCTGTTGAAGGAACACCTCTGGCTAGCAACTGGAGGGGAAACATACCATGCCTGATACTTGGTCTTTTACATGGCAATCTATGCCTTCTGGGAGGAACACAACCCCACATGTAGGGTAACTCCAGTTACCCGCCCCATGTCTATGTGTGTGTAGATACACTTATATGCATTTATTCAAGGTAAATACATATAAATATAAATATAATGTGATTCATTGAGGTTTTATCAAACAAGCTTGGTGTGATTTGTCCCCTGTTCCTTTAACAAATTCTTAATACTAGTCACTATATAAACCTCCTTTAGAATGGCTGAGTAGTCCAAATGACTCCCAAAACACTGTAGATTATATGTGTCACTTAGTTGCCTCTTAAGGGTTGATAGTAGACCCTTATTGCTGAAGACACTGCATTCTTAGGACATAGGACTTAGATGATTTGAGAAGCATCTAATCTGAGAGCTTCTTTCCTTCAGTTTCACTTCCATGGTTCCAGAAAATATCATGGAGGCTGCCAAGGAGCCCTACCTGGCTGCAAAACATATGAATCACAATTACCAGCATCGCTTGATATTCACTAAGGTCCAGTAAGTACACTGACTTGACTGTGGCAACTTAAGGCTCACTCAGCAGGAAAAAAAAAAAAAAAAAACATGCCTGATACTGGAAGCCTAGTCAGCTTCTCATTACTAGTGAAGTTGTGGGCCTCAGAAAAGGATCTTCTACAGCAACTTTGGTAGACTACAATTTCTTACTGTATCTTAAATCTTAACCTAATACCCACAAGTAAGTGTAGCTACCATCCCTGGAAGGGTTAAGCTAGGGAAATGGGTCCAGAAGAAAGGAAATGGAGGAGTGCGGTGTGAGTATGATATAAATGAATTATAAGAAAAATTTTAAAGAAGTATTAAAATTATAGTGTTAGAAATGAAAAGTTGAAGTCAACAAGGGAAGGCTTGAGAGGTAGGCAGAAACTTAAAAGCAATTGCCCACAATAAGGAGAGAAGCAACACCATAGAGGCAGGATAATGGAGGTCACACATCCAGCTAATATCTGTTTTCTATTGGTTGCTCTTCAGATGTTGTAATATAGATGTCCGATTTAAAGATATGAGGTCAGGAGAGACAAATTTCCCATTGCCATCACTGTGACAGGTCTTTTGATTCAAGGCTTTTGTGATATAAAGGATTTAGAATTCAAAAAGGAAGCACTCAGTCAGTGTTTTTACAGGTTAGGAGGAGCTTTTTTTTCTTTATATGCTACCTCCCGAGGCTTTGCAGGATACTAAATGACTGGGGGCTATGAAAGAAGAAGATCTAGCATTAACTGAGCTTGTAAGATCACAGATCTTGGGGTGGAAGAATGAAAAAATATAACTGTGGTGTAGCTCACCTCTGCTATTTAATAAATAAAGAATAAAACAACTTTGAGAAGAAAATTAGGACCTGGTGTCAGAATATAGCAAATAGAGACAACCAGAGACGTAATGAAGTTGTCCATGAAATCATATCTCAAGGGATACATTCTGGAATGAAAAGTAAAAGTTTAACACTACCCTAAAGTTAGGAGTAATTGTGACGTCAACACATTTCATAAAGAAAATTAAAATAAATACAAACAACTTTGAAGGAGAGTTCAAAAATAAAGAGTAATTAAAGACAAACATTATAAAGAAAGAGGGGCCTGGGTGAGTGAATATGATTTCAAGAATGCTTTACAATGTGGTTAAAGATGAGATGGCCACTGTGGAGCAAGCCAATAGTGGTGGTTCTTTAAGGAGAGGTTATATCAATGTTTTCTAGGAAAGCTATATGGGGCATCCTTATATTGAAAATGTCCCCAACGGAGGAGTTAAGAAAAGGACTGAAGGAACTAAAGGGGTTTGAAACTCCATAGGAAGAACAACATCAACCAACCAGACCCCCCAGAGCTCCGAGGGACTAAACCACCAACCAAAGAGTACACATGGAGGGACCCATGGCTCCACCTGCATATATAGTAGAGGATGGACTTATCTGACATCAGTGGGAAGTGAGGCCCTGGGTCCTGTAAAGGCTTGATGCCCCAGTTTAGGGGAATGCCAACGCTGTGAGGTGGGAGTGGGTGGATGCGTGGGGGAGCACCCTCATAGAATCAGGGGGAGGGGGATGTGTTGGGGGGTGTGGAGGAGAAATTGGGGAAGGAGATAATAGTTGAAATGTAAATAAATAAAATATCCAATTATAAAAGGTGAAAAAAAGAAAATATTGGGGAGTTAAAGATGCTGTGTTATGTTAATTGGAAGACCTAAGATTATATTCAGAGGCATTTTTGAATTACACAAAGATACTTTTCTAAATAATGTAAGGGAAAAAAATCTCACAAAATAATGAAGAACAAAAGTTTTGCAATGTGTTCATATACAAAGAAACTAAAAGAAAAAAGTTATTCTGCTTTTGCTGAAGCTCTGGGGACCTAGGAAGCACTTGGGATTTAAGTTTCATGTAGGCTATCATTAATGTGGCTAGACACTAAGCTTGCTTCTCCTCTCTGCCTCTCTGCCTCTCTGCTTCTCTGCCTCTCTCTCTGCCTCTCTGCCTCTCTGCCTCTCTCTCTGCCTCTCTGCCTCTCTGCCAGCTAGCCCCTCCTCTCTGCCTCTCTGTCTGCCCCCTTCTCTTTATATATATAATTTATCTATGTATTTATCTCTGCCTCTTGCATTTTATCTCTTGCTTCTCCTTTTACTGCTTTCTTTTTGATCCTGCTTCTTCATGGACTCACGACTTACTCATAACTTTGCTCACTCCTTTGTTCTGTTCTCAATACTCCAGTTTGATATGTGAAGTAGTATAGAGGAGTGCATGACAGAAAGGAAACTGATAGACCCATAAAAGTCAGTATTTGGTTGAGATTTTTAATACTAAATCTAAGACATACTATACACACTTGCTTCAGGCTTGCCTGCATTTGGGTGATATTCTCACATCTGATCTCAATAACTGTGTTCATGGATCATAGACTGTATAGTTTTATAATAAAGATCACACCATATTAGAGCTGTCCTGCCCTATTGTTCTGTATACAATATAATTTTCCTTATAGAAAAATAATGGACATCTCAATTAACACCAAATATTAATAAGTGTATTGATTTATAAATGTCTCATTTTATAACAACATTCCAAAAACATATAGGATAGATAAAATTATGAGGTCTGTCTCTACTTTCAATCTATAATTTAGCATTTGGAGGGTGGTATGCAACAAAGATTAATAAGATACCCTGCAGGTGAACTCAGAAGGGAAATTCACATTCAATATGAAACAATAATTCTGGTGGTCTTGCAGGAAGCACTACTCTTGTCTAACGACCATCTGGATAATTTTGACAAAAAAAAAAAAATAAACACTCAGAGTGTGGAGTTTTTCTCCTTAGTTAATAGAAAGCATCTCTTTTTCCAGGGACCAAGATATAGAGGCAGCAATCAAACCCAGCAGCCTGTTATTTCTATCTAGTTAATATCTTAGACAGTGTGAAGAGGGGGCCAGTGGGCTGGGCTTGGCACATGTCCTCATGCTGAGACTGCAAGCCAGAAATATTTTTCCTAGAAAGCAACCCAGAGGGGAGTCTCTGTGAGAGAGTGAAGTATAAATTATTCATTTTCTGTTCTTTGTCTACTTTCCCCAGTAAGCCTGGTTCTGCAGAGGCAAACAGAGCACACAAGTTATCATGACAATGGTCTGCATAGTATACTCAGCTGAAAGATAACTATTTTCAAACAAATACACCTGCCACAAGGACTGGAGGCAGCTTGGATAGTGTTAGATGACAGTTTGAATGAGAAACCAACCTACAAATTCCCCATGGCTTGACTATGTATGGACTGGGCAAAGTCTTCATTTTTATAGTGCTCAATTTTATTAGCTATGAAAAGATGGTGATCTGAGGTTGTCCTCAAAAAGATAGTTCTGGAAAAGGTTATGGCCACTCTGGTATCATCTCTTGGCTAGGGGAATGCTTTAAATATAAAGAAATACCAACTAGAATGCTGCAATCCCATGAATACCAAAGGGGCTCTCTCAGTAGAACAGGAAGTGAGAAAAATTGTTCAGGGTAACTGCTACCTGCATAAGGACTGGGACCAGTAGCAGCACACTCCCCTGGGATGAAAAGATGCAAAGACCCATGCAAGTTAGTTTCTAACAGCAAGCAGTGTTAGAGATAGAACTCAGGGCCTGACACCACACTGATAATTTTCCTAGCTTTCTAGTGCGCTGAAGATCAGAAATGGGGCTGGAAACTTTGTCTCATGAGCATAGGAATCTTAGACAATCTGCAGGGGGAAGTCATAAGTTAGTCTAGTGATTCATCAGAATACTTTTAAATATTTATTTTATATATATATACATATGTATATATACATATATACATATATATATGCATCTTTCTAAGTTTATATGCACCCACATGGTCACAGTTGCCTGTGGAGGGCAGAGGACATTAGATCCTATGAAGCTGGAGTTTCAGTCAGTTTTGCACTGCCTGGTATTGATAACTAAACCCCGGTCCTCTGCAAAAGCAGGGAATTCTTTTTACAGCTGAGCTATCTCTCCAGTCCCACATCTGAATAATTTCTAAATGACCTTATTCACAATATCAAATTGACAAGGAGCATCCTGTAAATTTCCTTTGATATTTCAGAGTTTGGGCAAAGGCATTTATTCGCCTTCCACCTCCTCAGAGAGCATTAGGATCCTGCTCAGAGACTTCAGCCTTCCATAGCTTCTCTGTAGTAAGACTGCCTTCACAAACCTTATAGACCCTTGTTCAAATCAATTCTCATCCAGATGAATTCAACTGCTAACTGACCTGTAGACTTTGTAACCCAGCTCCAGTTCAAATAATCACCTCTGACTATCTAAACAGTCTGGTTAAATAAGACAGAGAGAAGATCAAGGGACCCCTGACTTTCAGCCATCTGATCTGCAGCTAGTCATGTTGCCTCTATGTCTCTTTCTTTTTGAACTAAATATGAGACCTTTATCCTGAGATCCATAGGGGTCAGTGATCAAATACTATTAGTAGCACCAAGGAGTTTAAAGGAAACTATTCATTCTCACCTGAATTTTAGTGTAAGAATTTCATATTTATCATACAATGAGAGAAATGACAAAGAAGAAAATAAATATCTATCAATCCATTCATAATAAAAAAGCACAGAATAATGAAGTTTGTTTCCTCATTCAATAGTAAGTAAATGCATGCATACATATAAATGCAAACATAACCACATTCCTAGCCACGAGATTGGTTTCCTGGCTCTTGTTAGTGATATATCATCACTTCCAAATACTCTTAGGATTATTGAAATTCAGGGCCAATGTTCTTTCCTGAAAACTCTATGAAAATGTTAATGTAGAAGGAAATACTTGGGGGTGGTGCACACACCTTTAATCTCATCACTTGGGGAGTTTGAGAACAACCTACTCTACAAAGCAAGTTCCAGGACAACCAAAGCTACACAGAGAAACCCTGTCAAAAACAAACAAACAAAAAAAAAACAAATAAATAAAACAAAGCAAAAATAAATAAGTCTTTTACGATCTATGGGCCTGGCATAGTGACACACACCTTTACTTTCAGTACTCGGGAAGCTGAGGCAGGTGGATCTCTGTGAGATTAAGGCCAGCCTGGTCTACAAAGTGAGTTTCCGGACAGCCAGGGCTCCAGAGAGAAACCCTGTTTCAAAAAAAAAAAAAACAAAAAACAAAAAACAAAAAAACAGGACATGGCCCACCACACCACCCCCTCCGCTGCAAAAGAAAGAAAGAAGAAAGACCGAAAGAAAGAAATGAAAAGAAGAAAAGAAAAGAAAAATCTAGGCAACCCATATATTGAACAGCAGTATCTATCGCCATTTAGGCATGAGTGCTAAAGAGTTCGTTCAGCTGTTGCCGTCCAGCCATTTGCAATCTATGATTTTCCTGGGAGTCAGGGACAAAGCTCTTCCTAATTTAGATATCAGAGCATCTTGTACCCTGCCAATCACTCTCAACTACAATCACCCTGCCAGGCTCTGTGATCATCTAAGTAAGTGAATCCAGACCTAGCCATCTTAGAGCTCAGACTCTGAAGGAAGAACCAGAATTTGAACCAGAAATTATATTTCACACTGAAAACTGCTTCTCCAGGCTACTCTCAGGCCCATGTTTACAGCGGTTGCTTTTTTTTTTCAGCCACAGGAGAACTAATTTCATCATGTTCCTAGAGTTTTGTTTTCTTTCTTCTTATTTCTGCAATATGTTCTTTTCTTCTTGGGTTTGAACGTGACATCTTCTGTCACCATGAGATTTTCTCCCGGCTAGATTTCCCAGAGCCTCTGTCTATTTGCTTTGTATTAGTAGAGACACGATACAGACAGATACCAAGTCCAAGCCACACATACCTTCCTGTTCTTAGCCTTCTTGAACTATGTCTTTTCCTCTGTTATTTCTGAGATGGAGTCTGTATTAGGTGAAAGTCCTAAGTGACTTCCCTAGCTTATAACCCAGCTAGAATGAATGAATATTGTGACCGGAATTTCCACTGAATTCTGACAGTGATAAAGTCTGCTTCTATTCCTACAGAAAGGGGCTTCCAAAACTGATTAAATTACATCTTTATCAGAAGACTTAGATGGCTGACTACCAGAGAAAACAATGGAAGTAAACATAGTCTACGTAGGTACTAAGGAATAGCAGAACCTTTTGTTACACAGAGTTTCTGTGTGTGTCTGTGTATAATAGTACAAAACTTAAAAAAAAAAAAAAAAATGGTGACAGCTTTGTTAAGTCCCCTCCAAGCAACTGTAGCTATTCACCAACTGTGAGTTTCAATGCATATCAGGTTTGACAGGTGAAAGCACTTCTAGACTCAAGGAAGCAAAACCTTACTAAAATTCTGTGGTTAACCTGTAGCCAACATCTTTGTACATTATTTATGGGGACCATTTCTATCACTGACTCTCTCAATACAAAGCATTTAATTTCCTTAGAGAACTTTTATTTCAAAAAAAAATTTTTTTTCTGGAAGTTTCTATCTTAAGCCTATGACCAGCAGGATATTCAGTGTTTTTAACTTGATCTGCCTCTCCCAAGCTCAGTCTTGCGTCATTCAGAAAAATCATTCAAATAGCTTTCACTTCAAAGTACTTCAGCAAAAGTGATTTTTTCCCCCTCACAAAGAATGAGGTCTGCTCTGATTAGCATAGAATCCAGCTAGTTCTTTTTCTATGATCAAGGACAGTTTTATTTTCTACCTGTATCTGGAGGTTCAGAATTTACCAGCTGGAAACATTTTCTCTCCAAACAACAATGTTGAAGTCGACAGGGGTGGAGGTTATAAAGAAACATCTAGTGCTTCCTCAGAAAAGCTTACGTTATATCCAGACCTTGGTTCCCCTGTGTGTTCTGTTCTGTCCTGAGGATGACAAAAGCTTTTACAGAAAGGGAACCTTGCATGATGGGAGGGCTGGAAAGCCATCACCTTCAGGTGAAGAGAGGCCTACAAGTGAAAGAATACAAATCAAAATTCTTTGAACTGCTCTGTCCAAACCTTGCATCACAACCCAAAATAAAAATCAATTCTTCTAGAGGAACAGATCAAAGGAAAGCTGGACTTTTCCTGGGCAGGAAACCAGAGGAAGTTTCCTTCCAGCAGCTTTCTTTTAAGGTGGCCGCAGTTATATCCAGCTTCCTTTATCTGTGTGTGTGCGTGTGTGTGTGTGTTTTGAGCACATTTCAAATCTTGACTTGACTGAAACCAATGTGATACAGTCCATGAGACACTGCCTGATGTGTTAGAATGGTGGCTTGTGTCAGGGCACACCACACTAGGCCCAAACAGTTCTGCTTCTAAGAGGTTTAATTGGGAGAGAGAGTCGTGGTGGTGGCAGAAAGAAAAGGAGAGAGAGAGAGAGAAAAGAGAGAGATAGAGAGGGAGAGAGGCCTTCCCCATATAAATATATATGGGTGATGACATGGTGATCACAGGTAAAGGTGCTAGGTGAGCCCAATGGATTCTGGGAATATGACTGCTGTTGCCTTGGCAACAGGTCTGTGCAATCCGCCTATGTGACATCATGGGATTCAGAGGCCCTGATGCCAACACTCTCTAGCCTGAAGTTAGGTGAGAAGCAATCTGCCACCCTATTGCTACAGTGTTTACACTGAAGGAAGTAACCTCAGGAAGCAAGGTGCACACAGAGAGAGAGAGAGAGAGAGAGAGAGAGAGAGAGAGAGAGAGAGAGAGAGAGAGAGAGAGAGAGAGAGAGAGAGAGAGAGAGAGAGAGGGAGAGGGAGAGAGAGAGAGAGAGAGAGAGAGAGAGAATGAATAGCAGCACACATCTAAAACGTGAATACATCAGTTGGGAATAAGGCTCACTGACTGCCAGTTTGCTTGAAAAATGGCAAGCTCCAGTGACTGGACAAACTACTGTGACAAGAACAACTAAAGAAGAAAAATATTTGTTTAGAGTTAACAATTCCTAGGTTTCTGTCCGTGATCAGCAGTTCATGTTTTCTACGCTGTGATAAGATTGAGCATCAGGGCAGAAAAGTGCATGGACAAGCAAAGGTGGCCAGGAAGCACAGAGAAGAAAATGGGAATGTGGACCAGGTAAAGAGTGATCAAAGTACACTGCATAGGACAGGCTTCCTTAGCTAGGTCTCATCTCCTAAAGCTTCCACAATCTCCTCAAGTTGTACATGAGCTAAGGACGAAGCATTTAACTTACAAGCCTATAAGAAACATTACATATTCAAGACATAGCAATCTATGCTTGCACTAGCTAGAATTTCACTTTCACCCTGAACTAGAAATTAGTTATACATGAGCTCATCTCTCTCTTACATGTATGCTTAAGCAAAGCAGCATTTCTCTTTGAAAGCTTCAGAGACTTGTGACTCATGTACTTATTGTTGTGACATTTTTTAATCCATAGGTCTCAACTCTGGGCTCAAAATATCTCCTATAGCTCAATCTATAACAAGTAAGTCCTCTCATATAGAAAAGGAGGGAAATGTATAAAGAGAATGTGTCTCTCCCTTTAGATAAAAATATAAATACCATATGTACAATGTACAAAATTCTCACTATAGTTGAGTTACTTGAGCATTTCTACCTGCAAGAGAGGCAGCTAAAACTGTTATCTATAATCTCCAGCTCTATGGAAAATTCTGTTATTATGTAAGATTTCTGGGAGATAATTAATAATCTCCAAAATACGCTTCTATTAGGGAAGGAGGGGGCTGGTTGGTTTGGGGAAAGTTATCCACTACAACAACTTGGTAGAATTTTTGCTATTCTAGAAGGTTTCAATAACACATAATTATGTTTCACTCAAGAATCCCTAGCTGTAGCAATGCCAATACAAATGAACCTACCTTTTTACCTCTTTTATTATGGGGTGCCCAAAAAGGGGGCAACAGAGACGAAAAAGGAGAAAAGTGAGAAAAGCGATCCTACCTTTCTACATAAGAGTATCTGTGCCTGGCAGTGGTGGCACACACCTTTAATCCCAGCACTTGAGAGTCAAAGGCAGGCAGATTTCTGAGTTCAAGGCCAGCCTGGTCTACAGAATGAGTTCCAGGACAGCCAAGGTTACACAGAGAAACCCTGTCTTGAAAAAAAAAAAAAAAAAGTATCTGCATGGTCACTAGCTCCTTCCTTTCTTTCATATTTCTATTGTTTCTTAATTTACACATGAATTTTTAATTGAAAATCAGAAAATATCATAGATATTAAAATGTATTCTTGATCTTGACAGTTGAATAATAACATTGCTAAATGTTATTAAGTCTTAATAGGGGCCGTGGACCTTTTCTTTTCTTTTTAGTGACAGAATACAATACGACCTCAGCTAGACTGGAGCATGGCTCGAACCAAGCCTGGAAAACAATCACCAAAACCAAAAACCAAAAGAAAGAATGTATACTGTGTTGAAACTGCCTGTGTTGAAACTGCCTGTGTTGCTTCCCCGAGTTTGTTCCTGAATCTAACTTCATTGATTCAGTGTGTATCAATAACAGTATGAAAACTTTCTCTAACAAAAATAGTTAGGGCAGAAAACATAGTACTTTTGATATGCCAGCACTCATGTAGGAGTTCTAAAAACACTACCATATTTAATATTCTTGATAACCAAAAAGTGGTATTTCATTGTCCTTGTTACAAAGGCAGAACATTTGAAGGATCAATAAGTGAAATAGCTTTCCCATAGCCACATTATCAATGGATGTAAAGGCAGTTTCTGAATCCAAGGCAAACTGACTATAGATGCTTTATATGCTTTGAATTTTTAAAAAGTATATGAGTGTCTAGTATACCTGGATACCGTGTGTGTGTGTGTGTGTGTGTGTGTGTGTGTGTGTGTGTGTGTGTATGGTGGCTTTAGAAGACCAAAGACAGCATCAAATTCCCCAGAACTGAAGTTGCAAAATAGCTGTGAGCCATCATGTGAGTTCCAGGAATCAAATCCTCCAGAAGAATAGCTATTACTCTTAACTAACATCTCATCTCTCCAGCCCAGCATATATGCACTTAAAAACAATTAATAAAATTCCACAAAAGAAAAAAATGTATTGATTTTGCTCCTTTTTCATTTCTGTGTTATTGTTTATAGCACTCTGCAATGTGATTTCTGAGTAAAATGTTTTTATAACTATTGTTATTGACAGATATAAACCTAATATTTTCATTTTACCTGCTACTAAGATAATTATTAAATTATTATAATGAAATATTCCATGGATTGTTTTTAAATATTTCTAAAAAGTTAGTATCAGGGTTACAAATTTTGAGATGGATGGATGACACCATCCCTCAACTGGGGGCCATGCCTGTGTACTGAAGGTGGTCTCTACAGGTTCTATCTCCCCTCTGTTCCATGCTTTCAGCCACAATCATCCCTGTTGGGTCCTGAGAGTTTCTCTCTTCCCTGGAGTCTGGGATCCTCCAGTGGCTACCACCAGGTCCTCATCCCTCACTGCTCCATATTTTTATTCGATTTCCTGACACTTTGTACCTCTCTCCTGTACCCTCCAGTACCTGATACTGCCCCCACTTTTTCCCTCCGCCTCCTCTCTCCCTCCCTGGTCCTCTCTCTATCCACCTCCCTCAATCCTCCTGTACCTCCTCTATGCAGGACTGAAGCATCCACACTTCGGTCTTCCTTCCTATTAAGCTTCCTATGGACTGTGGGTTATATCATGGGCATTGTGAGCTTTTGGGCTAATATCCACTTATCAGTGAGTATATACCATAGTTCTCTTGTGTCTGGGTTATCTCACTCAGGATGATATTTTCAAGTTCCATTCATTTGCCTGTGAATTTTATGAAGTCATTGTTTTTAGTGGCTAAGTAGTACTCCATTGTGTAATTGTATCACATTTTCTATATCTGTTCTGCTTGTTGAAGGACATCTGGGCTTTTTCCAGCTTCTGGCTATTATGAATAAGGCTGCTATGAACATAGTGGAGCATGTGTCCTTGTTATATGTTGGAGCATCTTCTGGGTATAAGCCCAGGAGTAGTATAGCTGGGTCCTCAGGCTGTACTGTTTTCAATTTTCTGAGGAGTCACCAGAATGATTTCCAGAGTGGTTGTACCAGCTTGCAATCCCACCTGCAATGAAGGAGTATTCCTCTTTCTCCACAACCTCACCAGCATCTGCTGTCAACTGAATTTTTTATCTTAGCCATGCTGACTGGTGTGAGGTGGAATCTCAGGGTTGTTTTGATTTGCATTTCCCTGATGACTAAGGATGGTGAACATTTTTTTTTTTTTTTTTTTTTTGGTGCTTCTCAGTCATTTGATATTCCTCAATTGAGAATTTTTGTTTAGCTCTGTATCTCATTTTTAATAGGTTTATTTGGTTCTCTGGAGTCTAACTTCTTGAGTTCTTTGTATATATTGGATATTAGCCCTCTAGCAGATGTAGGGTCAGTAAAGATCTTTTCCCAATCTGTTCATTGCTGTTTTGTCCTATTGGCAGTATCCTTTGCCTTACAGAAGCTTTGCAATTTTATGAGGTCCCATTTGTCGACTGTTGATCTTAAAGCATGAGCCACCAGTATTCAGTTCAGGAAATTTCCCCCCTGTGCCAATGTGTTCAAGGCTCTTCTCGCTTTCTCTTCTATTAGATTCGCCGTAACTGGTTTTATTTGGAGGTCCTTAATCCACTTGGACTTGAGCTTTGTACAGGGAGATAAGAATGGATCAATTTGCATTCATCTACTTGCTGAATGCCAGTTGAACCCACACCATTTGTTGAAAATGCTGTCTTTTTTCCACTGGATGGTTCTAGCTTCTTTGTCAAAGATCACCCAGAAGTGTTCCTGTACAAGGAAAAGACAGGGACAAAAAGATGTAGCAGAGACTGAAGGAAGTGCCATCCAGTGACTGCCCTACCTGGGGATCCATCCTGTCTGCAGACACCAAATCCTTGCTGTTGCCAAGAGGTGCTTGTAGACAGAAATCTTGTATGGCTATTTCCTGGGAGTTTCTGCCACCACCTGACCAATGCAGATGTGGAGGCTGCTCACAGGTAGCCATCAGACTGAGCTTGGCAACTCCAGTGGGTGGAGGAGCTGGCGGTAAGACTGGAGGAGAGAAGGCAGAGGAAGCTGGACTCCCAGGTGTTCTACCACTTCCAGGATCACAGGTGAGGAGACCCCAACACCAGAAGTAACTGGAACCCCAGGGTTCCAGGGACATAGGTACCCCATCCTCACCCCCACCCAGCCAGTGGCACAGGTTGCTTCCAGTCTGAATCTGCACCCAGAGTAGACCTGGCGTGCTGGCTCTGCACACACTCTTAAAACACCCAGAGGGAGCCCAACTCCCAAGTGCTCTGAAATGCCCAGGATCACAGGCTGAAAGGATCACAGGATCACAGAGTAAGCTCGACTCCCAGGAGATCAGCCACATCCAGGAACATTGGAGCTCTGACACACTCAAGATCACACCTAGGCTGGAGAGATGGATCAGTGGTTAAGAGCGCTGACTGCTCTTCCAGAGGTCCTGAGTTCAATTCCCAGCAACCATATGGTAGCTCACAACCATCTGTAATACGATCTGAAGCCCTCTTGTGTATCTGAAGACAGCAGTGATATACTCACAATAAATAAATAAATAAATAAATAAATAAATAAATCTTAAAAGAAAATTATACCTGAGGCCACATCTTTCCCAAAACCCAGCATAACTGGGACTCCCACGGGAACCAAGGAAGCACAAGCCCAAGCACAGCCAGAGGCATGGGTTCCTTCCAGCTTGCATCTCTACCTGGAGCAAACCCAGGGCTCTGGCTCCACAACATCTGCAAAACGCAGAGAAAGCTTAACTACCAGGAGATCTGACACAACAGGATCTCAGGAGCTTGGTCACACCAGGATTTCAGGATCCTAGAGGCAGCTTTACTCCCAGGAGCTCTGACACACACATGATCTCAGGATCACAGATTCACAGGATCACAGAGACAGCTAGACTCTGAGAAGTTCTGACACAACCAGGATCACAGGAGGGACAGGCTCCAGTCAGAGACAGCAAGGGCAGGTAGCACTAAAGGCAAGGGCAAGAACATAAGCAACAGGAACCAAGGCTAGTTGGCATGATGAGAAACCAGTTCTCCCACTACAGCAAGTCCTGAATACCCATCATACAGGAAAAGCAAGATTCAGATTTAAAATCACATCTCATGATGATGATAGAAGACTTTAAGAAGGACATAAATAATGACCTTAAAGAAATACAAGAGAACACAGGTAAACAGGTAGAACTCTTTAAAGAGGAAACACAAAAATCTCTTTAATAATTACAGAAAAACACAACCAAACAGGTGAAGGAATTGAACAAAACCATCAAGAACCTAAAAATGGAAATAGATACAATAAAGAAATCAGAAAGGGAGACAACCCTAGAGTTAGAAAACCTAGAAAAGAGATAAGGAGTCATAGATGCAAGCATCAACAACAGAATATAGGAGATAGAAGAGAGAATCTCAGGGGCAGAACATACCTTAGAAAACATTGACACAACAGTCAAAGAAAATGCAAAATGCAAAAAGCTCCTAACCCAAAACATCAAGGAAATCCAGGATGCAATGAGAAGATCAAACCTAAGGATAATAGGTATAGAAGAGAGTGAAGATTCCCAAATTAGAGGGCCAGTAAATATCTTAAACAAAATTATAGAAGAAAACTTCCCTAACCCAAAGAAAGTGATATCCATGAACATACAAGAAGCAGAACACCAAATAGGCTGGACCAGCACAGAAATACATCCCATTATATAATAATCAAAACACCAAATGCACAAAACAAAGAATGATATTAAAAACAGTAAGAGAAAAGGGTCAAGTAACATATAAAGGCAGACGTATCAGAATTACACCAGACTTCTCAACAGAGACTATGAAAGCCAGAAGATCCTGGGCAAATGTCATCTAGACCCTAAGAGGACACAAATGCCAGCTCAGGCTACTATACCCATCAAAACTCTCAATTAACATAGATGAAGAAACCAAAATATTCGATGACAAAAAGGAATTTACACAATATCTTTACACAAATCCAGCCCTACAAAGGATAATAGAGGGAAAACTCCAATACAAGGAGGGAAAGCACACCCTAGGAAAAGCAAGAAAGTAATCTTCTTTCAACAAACCTAAAAGAAGAGAACCACACAAACAGAATTCCACCTCTAACAACAAAAATAAAAGGGAGTAACAATCATTTTTCCTTAATCTCTCTTAACATCAATGGACTCAATTCCCCAATAAAAAGACATAGACTTTTGCTGCATAAGGAAATGCACCTCAGTGACAAAGACAGATAGCACCTCTGAGTAAAAGGCTGGAAAAAAAATCCAAGCAAACGATCTCAAGAAACAAGCTGGAGTAGCCATTTTAATATCAAATAACATCTACTTTCAACCAAAAGTTATCAAAAAAGATAAGGAGGGACACTTCATAGTCATCAAATGAAAAATCTACCAAGATGAACTCTCAATACTGAGCATCTATGCTCCAAACACAAGGGCACCCATATTCATAAAAGAAACTTTAGTAAAGCTCAAAGCACAGACATTGTACCTCACACAATAATAGTGGGGGAGTTCAAAACCTCACTCTCATTAATGGACAAATCATGGAAACAAACACTAAACAGATGCAGTGAAACTAACAGAAGTTTTAAACCAAATGGATTTAACAGATATCTATAGAACATTTCATCCTAAAACAAAAGAATATATCTTCTTCTCGGGATCTCATGGTACCTTCTCCAAAATTAACCATATAATCTGTCACAAAACAGGCTTCAATATATACAGAAGATTGAAATAATCCTATGCATCTTATCAGACCACCATGAACTAAGGCTGGTCTTCAATAACAACAAAAACAGCAGAAATCCCATATACACATGGAAGCTGAGCAACGCTCTACTCAATGATAACTTGGTCAAGGAAGAAATAAAGAAAGAAATTAAAGACTTTTTAGAATTTAATGAAAATAAAGACACAGCATACCCAAGCTTATGGGACACAGTGTAGGAGGGGAGGGTGATTATAACATTATAGGAAGAACAATGTTGGCTGGCCAACCACCCAGTACTCCCAGGAACTAGACCAGCAACCAAAGAATGTACAGGGAGGGATCCATGTCTTCAGATACATATATAGCAGAGGATGGCCTTGTGTGACATCAATGAAAGGGAAGACCCCTTGGTCCTCTGGAAGTTTAATGTCCGAGCATAGCGGATGCTGAAAGAGTGGGGCCAGAATGTGTAGGTGGGTGGGGAAGCACCCTCATAGAGGCAAAGGAGAAGGCAAGAAGGTAGATGGGATAGGGGAGTAGACAGGAAGGGGGATATCATTTGAGATATAAACCAGTGGAATGATTAATAAAATAATAATGATAAACTTGGTATCTAATAAAATAATGTTATATAACTATTTTAATATTTCATTAATTTTGACAGTTTCATACAAAGTATTTTAACAATACTCACTCACCTCCCCCAACTCCTCCCTGATCTATCTCAAACTCCTTGTCTCCTCAACTTTGTGTCCTCTTATTTTTATAAAAACTCATTTAGTTTCCTTTGTGCTGCCCAAACATTCATGGGTGTTAGGGCATCCACTGAGTACACTCAACCTACCCTTCAAGACAACCAACTATACCTCTCCCAGAAACCATCAATTATCCATGGTTCCTCAATTAGGAGTGGGTGCTTGTGAACTCCTTCCTCTTCCATGATGCAAAATTGACTGGCTTTATCATGCACAGATCTTGAGCAATCAACCACAGCTTCAATGAATTCATGAATGTAGTGGTCCTGCATTTTCCAGAAAACACTGTCTCTATCTGATCCTCACTGACACCTGTTTCTTAAAATCTTTCTGGTCCCTCTTTCATGATGTTCCCTAAGTTGTCGAAGGGGGTTGGTGACATAGCAGCATGATTTGTGACTGAATGGCCATTGACATTTATTCTCTGCATTGAGACCTATTATGTTTTAAACCTTTATGTTTTAAACATCCACTGCTCAAACTTCTCTGCTAATGTCTGAGAACTGCACTAATACATGTGTAGAAAGATACAGATTTAGAGGGTAATTTTGTACTATGTCCATTTGACAGAATAATAGTAATAAATTCCCTCTATGGAGCTGAGACCTCTGCACCAATGGGTTCTTGCCTAGATGTACAGCTCCAGGCATGTGCTTCCTCCTGTAGACAGCCTTAAATCTAATCAGAAAGCAGTTGATTTCCCTCTTAATGTTGGAAATGCTCTTGTACTCATGGGCTTTTCTGGTCATCATCATAGCTTACAGTGTTCAGATAAGACTATTGACAGCTCCCTTTTCTGCCAGCAACCTACATAGCATCTTATATAAATATTTTCAAAATAAGATTTGGTCAGTCTTAGAGATCTTCAAATATATGTGCTATAAGAACTTTCCTTGAAAATTGTTTCATTTTTCTAAAGTGAAAATCAAACATATGGACTGCAAAATATCACCCTTAGAAAACAAACACTTTAAGTATCTTTCCTAGAAGATATGGCCAAATCCAAAGTGGTAGGTTTTTTTTTTTTTTCAGCTAAATACTCAGTACTGGATGCTGTTTCAACAGTATGTGTAAGTGCACATTGGGCAAGGAAGAGAAAGTCCAGAGTGTGATACTATCAAAACATGATATATATGACTTCAGTAAAACCCAGTAACATGAAAAGTTAGCATGCATAAATAACTATAATTTAAATGATACTAGAATATGATATATTATTGATAATTTCTTTTTGTACTTGTATACATATTCCTCTTTCATATTTTTTATTCATTATAAATAGTATAGGTTTTGAAGCCACTTCATTTAGGATATCACATGTAGTTAACATTAATAGTTATTACATACGAGTAGTTCAATAAAGAAAATGCAAACATCCTTTTTTGGGGTTTGAAACATTATTTCACATTTGTATAAGTCTTCAGAACAAGTCATATGATAAAGGGGACCGGCCCGCGGTCTCTCTTCCTCTGTGGGTATACACCAACTGGGTTAATTGGGTCCTGGGAAGGCAAACGGTTAACAAGGAAGGACACAGATGCCAGGTAGATGTGAAAAGAGAGAGCGCTTTTTTTTTTAGTGAATTTCAATTCACTCAGTATTTATAGTTACGCTAGGAACCAGACCCAGAGGAAATCGACACTTGCCCATATAACATAAACAGGAGAAAATCCATAACACCAGACCAGAAGGAGATCTTGAAAGGAAGATCCGGTAAGCCTTTAACATAAGCATGAGACCTGCTAAGTCTTTGATCTAAGGAGCAGCAGTCAGGACTCCACACAGCAGGTGCTCAACTCCAGCTTGCAGCCTGTCAGGGCTGCTTTACAGAACCAAGTCACTCCCAAGCAACAAGGGGGGCTGGAAGGAGTCCACAGTTCACCACTTATTAATATCAAAGCAAGAGGCAGGATCAAGGCAATTTTAGCTCGGCACATATACTGTATGGGAATCATAGCGGTGCATTAACTAGGGATCTGAAATTCACACTGACTCCGTCCTTCCTGACACAATGGGCCAAGCATACTAGCCTAAAGCATGTCTCTGGCAGAGATACAGCCACTAGGTATGTGCCTCTGTCTGGGTAGACTTCATAATCAGTGGACTAGATTCCCCTTGCACCATCCTTCCACACAGAAATTCCAAGATATGTCCATGAAACCTGCAAAGTCCGGAAGCTGTTATGATTCTTCTGAAAGCAGAAAACTCTGACTTCTTGATGCTTGGGGCAGGGTAGCTGGGATCAGTCCTTTTGTTTGCCAGCACTCTGGGTTCTGAGTTGGTTGCCAGGAGATGGTCTCAGGATGATGCAAATCAGTTCTTTGAAGCCTCTGGAAACTGAATTAACCTTTGAAAGTCTGGAGGCTAAGTGCGAGCCAGGCATTCTCAGGAAATGCCTGTTCCAGCAAGCATTGAACCAGTCACTAAAGCTTTGCTCCAGGGGAGCTTTACTGTTGGAATCGGGATAAGCAGGTTTTTTTTGAGAAGCTGGTCATTTAGCAGGGTCCAGGCATTCTCGGGAGTTGCCTGACCCACCTTCTGCTTTCTCGGGAAAAGCAGATTCCTAAAGCAAATGAAAAAACACGTTCAAACATGTAGAAAAGGCAAAAAGAAAAACTCATACAAAATGGGCAAGAAAAACCCCTCCACCTTACAGAACTAAAGAAAGGAACGAAAAAATGAAGACTAAGCAACTGGGCACAGGCAAGAGAATAACAACAGCCAGCATAAAGGCAGCCTGAGTGGTCTGCCACAGCGGGCCCACTTCTCCCAGCAGGAGCTTTGTCATCAAAGTTAACCAAAGTTGGATGTAGACTGTAGTCTGCAAACCGGTCAAGACAGTGCTTGTCTGCACTCTGAAGGTGAAGGCAAGGACATCCTCACGCTCCAAACAAGTCCGAGGTCAGCATGGGCTACATAGATAAGCCTCTGCCCAAAAAGTAAACCTAAAAAAGCCTCTGGGGAGTGGATTTTCCCCCCTTGGTCTAAAAAGACAAAATTTAGTCGTGCAAACAATAAAATCTCAGAAAAAATGAAAAAAAAGAAAATCTTTTCTGGTGAAAGAAGGCCCATTGTCTGTAAAAATGGTTTAGGGCATGCTAAGAGCATTGAAAATTAGACAAACCAAGAACAAAAACATCATTAGAGGCTTCTCTTGTTTGCAGGGAAGCAAAAATAAATCTTGAGCAGGTATCAATGTAGACATGGAAATATTTAAGCTATCTAAATTCTGTATAATGTGTTATATCCATTTGTCAGATGTTATTAGGTATCAGCCCTCTGGGGTAGACCCTAAATGTGGGACTGGAGAAAAAATAACACATTTCGAGCACAGTTTAAGGATCATTCTTGCTTATACTCTGGAAATATAATGTTTGGGCCACAGAGTCTGGCTGGATAGGTGAATCTTCTCATGATCCTGTCTAGCTAGGGCCACAGGATCAGAAACCAAAGTCTCTCTATATGAGGGCTCTGTCAATAGATATAGTCCCTAGCCAAAAGTCTTGGCAGGCCAGAAAGAGCCCTAATATGACCAATAAAGAATAGAATATACGTGCAAGAGTGATAATTTGGTAACTGAACCCTAGGAAGTCTAGTAGGCATGTATACTTTGAAAACCGTGTAAAACAGAAGCTGTAGGAGAAAAACTTAAACGTAAATGGCACAGCTACAATGGCCTACAAATCTGTAGTTAATCAGGCAAGGAGTATATACAATCACTTGTTTTTCATAGATAAGAAATCTAGCTCTAAGGTAAAAAGGGGTGGGAAAATAACATCTGGCTCCTTGCCAAGGTAAGTTAACAATAGCAACTTACCCAGCATAATTATCTGTACAAGGGCTTCAAAAAATGGCACGAAAATATGTATTGGAGACATCCTAGAATGGATCCACAAACAGGTTCTTACTGTCACCAAATGTAAGTAATGAATAGGTACTCAATAGTCTTATCCACCTGCTGTAAAGCAGATATCTCTTTCTTACATTAAGGATCTAGGGGAAATTGGATCAGAATTACCTCTAAGAATATCAAATAAAGGCTTCAGGTCTCCAGTAGTAAGTTTTAGGTAAGGACGAAGCCAATTAAAATCACCCAATAATTTTTGGAAATCATACAAGGTTATCAATTGGTCTCTATGTATAACTATCTTTAGAGGAAAAACAGGTTGATCTGTAAGTGTAAAACCTAGATAATAATACAGATCTTGAGTCTGTACCTACTCTGGGGCAATTGATTACCCCTGTAATAAAGGCAATAAATCCATGACTAAAAAGTAAAATCTTTAGAAAATGTCACTGAGAAGGAAATCTAGTCTATACTGTTCTAAGAGTGCATCTCCTGGGCACAACTGCTTAACCAGGATTGCAAAGGTAGGCTATGCCCTGCAGGCTGAGCCCCCACACTTCTAGTGGTTAAAGAGAAGCAGGACTCTTCCCCGGGCCTACAGTGCAGCACGCAGGAGAGGTCCAGGGACCACCCAGCAGGCATCGCTGGCTTGCTAGTGGCCAAAATGGAGAAGCGTCCTTAATAGTACAGCAGAGCCATGGACCAAACGTGTAAAAATGAACTTGCAACCAGACTGCAAAACAATAATCAACGGAAAATCATCAAATCTAACCCTTATAATATTAATTTCTAAGAAAAAAACGTCTAATCCAAGAATTTGGAAGGTGCCTCCCAGTTAAAGACAACCTAAACTCTTTTGGAATCAAATCTGTGCAGTAAGCATCCGTCTGGGGCTGCATGCACGCCATACCGAACAGCCCAGCAGGTGTGCACTCTACTCTGGCAGGTGCGGGCTACCAGACGCTCACGCAAGCAGGCGCAGGTGCAACCATCGGGGCTCCTGGGCTCGGCCGGCCGCCGCAAAGCAGTTTGGGAAATGTAGTCCAAAGGGACCTGTAAGCCGTAACCCCTGCCTGTCCTGTACGAGCCAGCCTGGGGCAGGCGAGCCGCGGACCCGCTGTATTCTGTACCTGGACCAAGCGCACCGCAGAGTGCAGAGCCAGCGGGCAACCTACGTGCTTGGCTCTGTGCAGAACAGTCAAACACGGCTCCGCCACTGGGGAGCTGCATCAGAGCAGGCAGCTGCACCAAACCACGGAACTCGGAGCCCAAGTTCCGCACACAGCCAGCAGGCAGCCCCTCTGAACCAGGCTGTCTAGCCAGTCAATCTCTGCTCCATGCTCCGATCTGAGCAGGTCACCCAGGAGCTGCGGGTGGGCAGAGTGGGAGGTACAAAGGCAGCTGTACCCAGAGATTTGCCGACTGTGCGAACCTGACCCTGCTTGGCAGAACGGCTGACTGGCAGATCTGATGCCGGATTCTTGCACACTCCCCCGGGCCCGCCCGCCCTGCGCACTCTGTAATACAGACACAAGACAAGACTTCTCATTCACACCACGAGACACGACTCACATGTAACATGAAAACACAAAAACATATATCTCTAGCAGCTCTGAGCACTGAGCTGAACAAAACAGGGGACAGACTACCTCTAAGCCTAGAGTTACCGCAGTCCACATCCCTCGGAACCAAATCTGAGTACCCAGCCTACCGGCTGACCCCCTGAACCCCAGCTAAACCAGCTGGAAACCTGGCATGCCAAACCCCTTGGCAGATAGCCCCGCCGAACTCCTGTCGACATCTTGGTGAAAATCCTCGCCATCAAATCTAGCCAGAATTGAGAGCTCTGAGTGCTATAACTTCAACCCAGCCCCGGTTAAAGAGATCTGGAAACCCAGATGGGGCAACCTCATAAATAAGACTGTAAGTGCATATCTTTTAATTTTCTAGAAGAAAATTAGCCCATCTTGTCCTCAACCCAGGGGCAAAATATTTCACTCTTACCCCTAAGTCTTAAACCATCTACCCCAGTTCTGGGGAGCTGTCTAGAAATCTCTATATCCATGATAAATTACCGCTCCTAGAGCACTCCCATGTCTTAGCCCCATATTGGGCGCCATCTGAAGGGGACCGTCCCGCGGTCTCTCTTCCTCTGTGGGTATACACCAACTGGGTTAATTGGGTCCTGGGAAGGCAAACGGTTAACAAGGAAGGACACAGATGCCAGGTAGATGTGAAAAGAGAGAGCGCTTTACTGAAATTCACTCAGTATTTATAGTTACGCTAGGAACCAGACCCAGAGGAAATCGACACTTGCCCATATAACATAAACAGGAGAAAATCCATAACACCAGACCAGAAGGAGATCTTGAAAGGAAGATCCGGTAAGCCTTTAACATAAGCATGAGACCTGCTAAGTCTTTGATCTAAGGAGCAGCAGTCAGGATTCCACACAGCAGGTGCTCAACTCCAGCTTGCAGCCTGTCAGGGCTGCTTTACAGAACCAAGTCACTCCCAAGCAACAAGAGGGTGGGAAGGAGTCCACAATATGATGAGGAAATTTTGCCTTCAGTACCCTTGAGATAGTTACTTGCTATTGAATAAGATGTATTTGCTCACAAATGTAAGAAGGATTTTAAAGTTGAAGAAGGGTTCTTCTAACACTGGGTTTTGTTAACTAAATTCCAAAATCTGAGCAATAAAATTTATATTACAAGGAATTTCAAAATGTAAAAATAAACAGTGGGTCAAAGGCCTGGAAAGGTGTGCAAATTATATGCTAACAATGGTGCTTGTGTGCACACTCCTAACATTATACTCCCTTGCAAATGTCAGGATAACCAGAGTTATTTGTAAAGAACCAAAATAATCCTCCCTTGTACCTGGAAACCCACTCCAGAGGTACGCAGAGAAATTTGAATGCTTTGTCAAATTGTATCTACATGCATTATTAAATAACATCATTTTGCACAGAAAAAGAACTTCTTCATTGGCATATGAATAATCCCCTAGTCTCTTAAGAAGACCTACTATAAATTAAGACAATATGTACTAAAATTTACTTGATAAACTTGCTAAAATTAAGGGACCCTGATATGCGTTACTATTCCAAATATGGTATGTTTGTGACTGCACTGGAGGACTGCATCCTTTGATCTTATGGGGCAATGCTGCTGTGTTTCTTCCCTGCACGTGTGTCTTCATTCAGCCTTCCTTTCCCCAGGTGTTACTCTCACTACATCAAGGAGCAGTTCATTTGTGACTGGAAAGAAAATCCTAATGGAACATGTCATTTAATATCCTTATTATTTCATTAAATATCCTAATTATTTTATTAAGGTTTTATTATTATTTGCACTCACATCATTTCTCTCCTTCCCACTTCCCTCTCAAACTCTTCCCATGTCTTCATTTCTTCTCAAAATCATGATTTTTGAAATTATTGTGGTGAGATATTGCCTACCCAAGTTAGCATGCCAACTGATTGTGTGATTATGCATGTTTTGTTTAGGGAATATTATCATTGAGACATTTTACTAACTCACATTCCATGCTTTATTTCCTTGAGATAGGTTTCAAGGCTCACTAAGCCTAAAACTTACTTACAGTAATAAGTATGAATATTCTCCTACTGAACTGGCCTTAAGTCCAATAACAGAGATGTTGGTTATCACCAACTTCCCTGTCATGTACAGAAGATACTATCTAGCAGCAGGTTCCCTGCTCTTCTGCTGCTAACATTCTTTCCACCCATTTCTTCTGTGACATTGACGAACCTTAGGTATAGAGGTTGCAGTGCAGTTGTATATTGATTGGGAGTGGGTGCCCTGTGTTCTGTTGTTCTCTGTATTTTGACCAGTTGTGGTTTTCTGTCATTGTTTCCATCCACTGTATAAAAAAGCCCACTGACAAGGGATAATATCTACACTTATGTATGGGTATAAGGTTATTATGGTATAATTACTGAAAGTAGATGTAGAAACTATTCTGGGTTAAGAAAGTAACAATAGTAGGTTCTTCTCTAGAGTCAATGATCACACTAGCCATAGGTAGTTGGCTAGGTTTACAGTACCAAGTATAAGTCCCCTCCTACTGAGCTGGTCTTAAGTCTAATTGCATAGCTGTTGGTTATCCCCAAGTTAAAAGAGCTATGATTGCACTATTTGATAACTTGGCTGAATAGTCTTGTTGTAGACCATAGAAATCACAGCTGGATAAGACTATTGATTGCCTTACTCTTTATGTAACTTACATAACCACTTTTAGATACTATCAGAGCCAGTTCTCAAGAAGAATGATCAAGACTAATTACAGTTCAATTCCTTCAAGTCCTTTGTTAGTGTCTTCATCTTGTGGATTAAAAATGTAAGATGCAGGAAAGTTAAGGGTTAGTCTGAAATTTCTAGTGTCTGTGAGATTCAAGGGCAGGACTGAAAAGCAAACCATTTGAGGCACAGCAGTATTATGATCTTTCAAAATATTAGGACGAAAAGACTAAGGTTTATCCAAAGGTTTTTTTTTGTTTCTTTGTTTTTTGGGTTTTTTGTTTGTTTGTTTAATTGTTTGTTTTTGGTGGGTCCAGGGATGTAGGTGTATATGTATGTGAGGGTATATATGAGAGGTCAGCAGAGAATGTTGAACATCTCATACTCTATTGCTCTGATTTATTGTCGTGAGACGGGTCTCTAACAAAGCCTAGAACGTATCACCTCATCTAGAATGGCTGCCCATCAAGCCCCATGGCTGTGCTTGTCTCTTCCCCTCTCTCCCAGCATTGGATTTAAAGGATAGGGCATAGATACACACACAGTTTTGGATTCATGTGCTGAGGATGGAACTCAGGTTCTTATGCTTGTACATCAAATAGTCTCATCTACAGAGCCACGGTGCTGAATAACCTCTTACTGGCTTTTCATTAACTCAGACTGGCAAAATACTACTAACTGGTATTGGAATTTTGCAGGAAAAATTTCTATCACTGGCACTATTCCTCCTTCAAGGCACAGCTAAACTGTTACCTTTCTTAGCATCCTTAGGTCCTGCCACTAAGACGCTTCCATGACTCCATCACCTTCTTTACTTCCTCCATCATACTGTGCCCAGAAATGTATTTACTTACCTATTTTTCTTCTCTGACTCCCAAAAGCAAAACAATCAATTTTTAATGCATCTTTATCACTACTTGTCTAACAGAAAAGATGTTGTGTAACTGAGTGTGTGCAGCCAATTTCCCGCTACAAAAGAGGTAGGCAAAGCTGTCACAGAGTAGACTGTGAAGACTACTGTGCAAGAATTTCTGACACAGAACAAAGATCTAATGGGATGGGAGCAGATGAAAGAAGGTGATAAAGCAGGACCCATGCTCTGGGAAAGTATTGCACATGCAGATTGCAGGCAATAACATTTGATACTAGAGACCCGCAAGCTGAGTTCTTCCTGACTCTGCCCATGGAGGTTGTATGCAATTCAACGTTTGCTTAGATTGACATTTTTCAATGTCTCTGCAAAACCCAACACTTTTATTAAAACTTTTTATTGTACCCTATGGATTCTCTACTCCTCAATCACCTCACCCTTTGTCAAAACCACAGAAGCTAATAGAAGTTGCCAGATGAAGAAGTCTAGTTGGCCACCATGAACTCAATTGTATTATGCCTTCTCTATGGTACTTCTCTATAGTAACTGTTACAACTAGCTGGTGTTGTCAGTATTAGAAAAATATCTCTAAGTCGGGCGGTGGTGTCACACACCATTAATCCCAGCACTTGGAAGGCAGAGGCAGGTGGATTTCTGAGTTTGAGGCCAGCCTGGTCTACAGAGTGAGTTCCAGGACAGCCAGTGCTATACAGAGAAACCCTGTCTCCAAAAACCAAAATAGAAGAAAGAAAGAAAAATATCTCTAGTAAGATTCTTTTTTTAATTTTTTACTGGTTATTTTTTATTTGCATTTCAAATGTTATCACTCTTCCCAGTTTCCCCTCCACAAACCCCGCCCCCGCTTCTATGAGGATGCTCCCCACCCACCCACTCACTCCCCACATCACTGCCCTAGCATTCTCTTATGCTGGAGCATCAAGCCTTCACAGAACCAAGGGCCCCCTCCCATTGATCCCTGATAAGGCCATCCTCTCCTATATATGCAGCTGGAACCATGGGTTCCACTTTGTGTATTCTTTGGTTGGTGGTTTAGTCCCTGGGAGCTCTGGGGCATCTGGTTGGTTAATATTGTTGTTCTTTCTGTTTGGTTGCAAACCCCTTCTGCTTTCTCTAACTCCTCCTTTAGGGGCCTCATGCTCAGTTCGATGATTGCCTGCAAGCATCTGCATCTGTATTGGTAAGGCTCTGACAGAGCCTCTCAGGAGACTTCTAAATCAGGCCCCTGTAAGAAAGCACTTCTTGGCATTAGCAATAGTAACTAGGTTTGATGACTGTATATGGGATGGATTCCCAGGTGGGGCAGTCAAAAGCTGAAATACTCAACAAAGGGGAGAGAGAACCTGTAGAGACCATATAGAGAGGTTAGGCGTGGCCCCCGGTTGAGGGATGGGTCCACCAACCCTTCTCAAAAATTGGAACACAGAATTACTCCTGTCTAAAGAAAGTTCAGGGATAAAGAGTGGAGCAGAGACTGAAGAAAAGGCCATCTAGAGAGATTCTTAAGAGCAGCGTACCAGAATCAAGAAAAGGAAAGCTACTCTGGGCACCAGAGGAAGTAATTCACATAGGTTTTTCCCAAAAGATTTCAAGATTTCAAAATCTTCCTAGATGAAAGGATGTTTGCTGTGGTAACTTTCTGTGCTCCACTGTGCTCCAGCAGATGAAAGGCTGCATACATACTGCCTAATCATAAGCCAAAGTTCTGTTCAGTATCTAAACCAGGGGGTGGGGACTCACAAATTTGTTTTACCATCTCTAACTGAAAGCATTATCTATGCCAGCTTTCCCGAATGGGTAAACTAAACCTGTGGCAGAGTAGAGAAGTAAAAATTTGTACATAGCTGAGGGCAAGTAAGACTGCAGTTGCTGCAAAGTGATAAACAACCCAATGCTATGTAGTATGTGAGGAGAACCACAGCATGGAGCCTTGAAAAGAATGGGGCTAGGATCAAGACCAGATTTAGAATGCAAAATCTCACAGTTTCTGGAGACAGGTTTCCCTTGCCTATTGGAAGAATTACACTAACATCCCCCACATATGCTATGGAAACAAGCTGAACAACACTCTGTGGCTATAGTCATTGTGATTTCTTACTGGTATCCAATGAGTTGGGCTGAAGTTGAATTTAAGAGAAGTTTTGCCCCATCAGGAAAAGCTATCCTGTCCCCAGATGCTTTGTTCAATGAGATTATCCTAGAAGGGACCTTTGGTGAAATTTTATTGAATTCCTATAGTACCTCTTTTCTTTCTTCCTTCCTTCCTTTCTTTCTCTTCTCTTTTCTTTTTCTTTCTTTCTTACTTTTCTTTTTCTTTTTTTCTTTTTCCTTTTTTTTTTCTGTTTTTGCAAATTGTTTCCCACTTTTCCTAATCTATCCATATGATTCCTGGTAGAATTTTGATGCTTTAGAACATCGACTAATGATGATTGATTAATTGGGATATAGGTGCTTGGTTCAAACTAAGCCAGTGTTGTTGGCACAGCTTGTCTTAAAGCCCAGCCTTGTTATTGTAGTATAGCCTCTTCTTCCTAGGGCGGAGATGGCCTTCAATCATTGTTCAGGAGAGATGTCTTCGGCCCTGTGGTCATAGTAGTGAAATAAGAATAATACAGTAATATCTGTGTCTGTAGTAATGGTGATGGAGCTTTTACTCCCTAGTAGTAGTTAAACCTTCAGTTTAACCCTTTCTACCTCCCACTTGAACATTTCTAGGGGAAATACTAGATGGAATATTCAAGATATAGATTATCTTAAGGCAGAACTCTACAACATAGCTTCAATAGGCTATTACACATATAGAGTGGAACCTTTTAATGTTTGGAGTCCATGCTAATAAAAGTAAGTCCATTGAACTTGTTGGCTCACTAAGCTGATATTGGTAAAAATATTACTTTGACTTGTCATTGTTGTCCTAACAAAGTAACACAATGTTTTCCATAAGATACTACTATTTGTGTCTCACTAACTCAAGATGGGTTTATATCCTACTCAATATACAGTTCTAAATAATGCAGAAGAGCAGGAGAGAAAGAAATTAACACATATAACAATTTAAAGAGAAGATGCCTAAAATGGCATTTAAATAACTCAGAGATACTTGGCAATTCTCAGAGAAATTTTGTCATTGTTATAATATGGAAAGTGATAGATGACATAGATCTGACTTGTTGATACATTGCCAACAATGTTCAGAACAACCTTCATAGTAATAATTTAAAGTTATTACTAAAATTTAATCCAGCTTATATTGTCAATAGAACACTGTTGAAAAATCATGTTTCTGAAAATATCACTAATTTATTCATTTAAAATATATTCAGCCAATCTTTCTGAGTCATTTATAATGGCCTATGCATTTATAATGGCCTAGCTATGTTAATGGGTATATTAATAGCTAGGTAGGATGGAAAAACACAACCTAGTCAGTAACTAGTTCCAAGTCTAAAAGGAGAAAGATAAGCCAACCAAAATTACAGCTCAGTGTAGCAGATGTGCAACATTGAAGATGTGCATGATGAACTAGAGCAATTCAGCAGAAGTGTGCATAACTCTTGTTGATATAACAGCCTAGGAGAGTACAATGGTATAGGGTACTTTTGAACAAAACAAAGAACAACTGAAAATAATATGTGCAATTTATAAGAAAGCAATAAGTTTCCCAACTGTCCATCAATTTATTCTTTCATTTGGCATAAATTCATACATAAATATTTAACTAAGAAAGAAACCATAGCATGGTGGTTGAAAATACACCATGAATCTAGTTGTGCCTGGATACTTGTCTTGGCTTTATGTCTCACCTGTGTTATCTCATTGAGCAAGATTTTTCACTTTCCTTTGACTCCACTCCCTCATCTGCAAGATAGAGATAATAACTAGACCTGATAGTACAGCATTAGAGTATAAGCAGTTGCTGCAGACATGATTCTCAAGCAGTCAAGGGAGGAGTGCTATTATTCCACACAAGAAATAGCATTACACAGATGCCTTTCTTGTAGTGGAATCACTTCCCTTTAAAACAATGGTAAGCTGAATGTATTGTTAAGCTAAGCATATAAAAAATGCAACTGCCCTCCTCAAAATAGCTTAGATTATACTACCTTAAGAAAGCCCAGAACATTCAAAAATAATAGTTGGCAAAGAAATCTATTATAAAGCCAATTTTATAATAAAATGTTGAGTGACTATATAATTCATTAAATACCAATATGCAAAATCTTCTGGCATCCTAGCATATTATGGAACCTATCAGTTGTTCTTCCTGATGACTTTGTGAGTCACTAGGAAAAGCAGGTTTTCCTCTTTACATTGCAGGACAGACTTATGCAGCATGCTGCTATCTCTGAAAAAGATTACAATTCAAATTCTAGATATAGTTTATTTCACATGTGTATTTGTAAATTGAAACATTGTTAGAGAAGTATTCCATGGTTTAATAAAAAGGAGATTAGGTTATGTCATTATTCAATACATTGAACACTGCAGTACATCATACCTAATACGCCCTCCACTACATGTATCCCCTACCTGGTAAGAGCTCTGATACACTCTACTGAGTCAGTTCCCCAGACCAACAAAGCTTTCAACCATTGTATTAGGGTGTTTCCCTTGAGAGAAAAGAGGTTATCATATATTGGCTCTTAAAAGCTCCTGAATGGCTGTGATACATACCATACTGGTTATATTTCATTGCTGAAAGAAAGGCATATAATCACATACTTCAGTACATCCAAAAAGTATATTGGAAGGGGCCTAGTAAGGCTGGTATCTACCTAACCCATTGTTCTAGTACCTGGGGGACTTAATTCAGGATATTGAGCCATCTCACCTTCTCTGCAGTTTTATATTTGGCAGTTACAAGTATCCACAGTCAACTGTAGTCTAAGACCACTGAATGAAAAACAAATCCCTTAAGTAAACAGTTCAAATGTTTAGTATGCTTCACTTTTCCTGTAACACGATGAAATTTGGTACATTATTGTTTCACTTCATCAGAATATGAATCAGACTTTGCCCATTGTATCTGCACTATATTTGTTACCTTTCTACTAGTTACATGGTCTCACTTCAGATAGTAGATAAAATGTTTCACAAGAAAATAAATTGTATTCAAATACATTTGAGAAAGGTAGGTTGGTCTGTGTATGTGTGTGTATGTTTGTGGATCTGCAGGTGTACACTTGTACAAGTGCACTTGCATGCATGTGTGCATGCATGTGGAAGCCAGAAGACAGACTTATGTGTCATCATCAGAAAGAATCTGCATCTGCTTTAAGACAGGGATTCTCATTGGCCTGGAGCTTACCAGTTAGAATAGACTTACTAGCCAGTGAAGCCCAGATCCTCTCCACAGCTTCCCTGGACTGGAATACAAGAATGTGTCACCACATCTAGTAGTTATTTATACATCAATTTAAGAAATTAAACTCAGGTCCTCCTGCTTTTGAGGAAAACACTTTAACAATTTAGCTCTCTCCATAGTTCTCAATAAGCTTTATTTTGCCTAGCAGTGGCTCTACTGTACAAGAGAAATCATGAGGAAGAATGGAATATGCCAAAGAAAATCTGTAAATCATTTTATGTGAACAAGGGATGGTTTTTCACTTACCAAGAATAAGGAATCACATTTAGAATTTGCAGATGTCTATAACAGAAAAAAAAAACTATACACTAAATTACTAAAAATGAAAAGGGAATACAAGGCAGTTTCGCCATCCTATTTCCAAAAGCAAAAGTTAGCACTTCAGTGTGTATATAAAAAGTGCTCAGTTATTTGGAATTTAGAAATGCATTATGCTTTTTATCTGATGAAATCACATGCATAATGTTTTCCATTATCTATAACCATTGTGAAACACTTGAAACATTTTCTCATAAAACGGGTTTGGAAAACATGTAGGAAACAAGAATTTACCTGGTAAAGACTGGGATGTGTGATACTAGAAGAGCCATTGAGAAAATTAGTTAGAAAGCATCAAAAGGGAGGTGGCAAGAAATTAGTAGCTGTTTGGCAAGTTTGCCAGAACCTAAAATACAAGTGTAAAATCAGCTCAACAAAGTCATCTTGAAGCAGTGGTGGTCATATGATACTTTTTGTAAATTAAATTTGCATTTTAGATGATGGATACATAATTAAAATGGCCACACAGGAAGAAAATATGCTGATGCAGGAATCTTGCTCTAATAAACAATGAACCAGGAAAGAAACAGGGATCAGGAGTAGAGAGAAGCAAACACATATAGATTCATCTGGACACAGACAGAGGCAAATAGGATACCTGCCAGGTTTCTGACTTAGCCACCAGTAGATAGTGCCTCCATGTCCTAAATGCAAACTATCAAATAAAGAGTAGAATTGTGAGAATACTAACAAAGTTTATCCTTAGAAATGTCTTGTTAACATTTAATTATAGGTCTGGCCCTTAAAGTTACTTTCCAAGAAAGAAAAGATTTGGGGGTAGGAGCTGAGAGTTAATTGGAAATGTAGAGATAGTACATACAACATAAACTGAAGAAGCTGCAAGACCTTGGAGAACACTAATACTTAAAAACAAGAAGTGGGCTTTAGGAAGAATGTTGAGAAATAATGGATGTAGGAAAAATAAGACTGACGTACCAAGAGTGTAAAAAGAAGAGAGTGCTTCTAAAAGGAGTGAGTGGTCATTAGTGTCAGTGTTGCTGGAAGATCACAATATGAATACATCAAACAGGAGTTCCTGGCAGGAAAATACTAATGGCACATTGAAAAGAAAAAGGTCATTGGTCATAATCCTAATGATAAAGATGAGACATAGATATGAGTGAAAAGATGAGCAAGAGCACAAAGGGAGACTGTGACCCGATCATCCAGGAAGTGTGTGTGAGAGTAAGAGTAGACCAAACATACATTAATAGGGTAAAGGGGACAGAGAGTGAATTAGGTCACAACACTAAATCTGATACACTGTTCTTGCTCTTGAGGAATTTAAAATATAGTCATAACAAGAACTCCAACCAACAGAGTAAAGCCAGGCAGAAGAATACCTAAGTTAAAAGGCAATGGTGATGGTTATGGCAGAGCTTAGCCTAATTCTACAGAGGAAGTAGAGACTTATGTGGTTCCTAAATATGTAGAGAACTTTAAAAAATGTGAGAACATTCCTGGGAGGAAGAAGAATGAAGACAAAGATACCATTCATAGAAGCATTTGAAGAAGATAAAGCTAGATTTGAAAAAAAAAATTGAGGTATCATCTACTTCATAGTGTTTTAGGGGGGGGGTTGTTGTTTTATTGTTTTGGTTTGGTTTGGTTTGGTTGTCTTTCTTTTTTAATGGCTTCCTGGGAAAACCTAGAGAGACCTTATCACACATGAGAAGCTAGATGGTGAGATTAAGGGGCAGTAAATGGTGAGTGCCAGCTGTTTTTGTCAGTGGTACACATCACTCCTATGTGTTCTATGCTATCATGCTCTGGTATTATTGGAACAATGGAGGCAGAGGCTCAGAAAGAATATTTGCTCTGTAACTCTTTTCAGAACAAGTTTCCAAAATAGAAAGCTTTTTGTTCATATAGGAAATCCTTTTAATTTTTACTCTCATTCATAATAAATTGTTGTAATTTCATTGGAATCTTGTGTGAAAAGAAATGATAGAATCTCATGAACTAAGACTTTCTCTGCCATAAAATGAATAAATACTGTAATGTAAGGCAGTCTTTCATTCCTTTGAAAGTACAATGCTAACATGATTTGGCTGTACTGAAATGATGCCAGTTGCAGTAAACTTTAATTATCACACTAGCCTACAGCACAGAAACATCTTTTAAGAAGTCTCCCATATTTGTGTTCACTATGATTCTGGCACAAACAAGAAAAAGCTAATAGGGGTAAATGTTCAGTTCTACCCAGTGGTAGACATATGTGTGCCTCCTTAAGGTAAACCAGTCAACTGGGAATAAGATTCGTTGAAGATAAGATCTCCTTGCGTGACATCCAATGATGAAAGTGTCAAATTCAAAATGCATACTATATATACATACACATACATGTATAAACACAAATGTGTATATATAAATGTATACATATATGTATATATAACTGGAGATAGATAGATAGATAGATAGATAGATAGATAGATAGATAGACAGACAAACAGACAAATAGATAACCTTAAAATTGTCCAACATAAAATAGCCTAACATAATAAACCATCATTCCAGGTCAATGGTTTTTGTTGGTTCTTTAATTCCTATTATAACCAATATTATAGCATTATGGAGTATTTATCTATATAAAACTGTTTTCCTCAGTACTGTGCAATGATAGATTCATATCTTTAAGGCTATTGAATTTGTTTTCTGTTTGGTTTTGCTTTGCTTCTTCAGTGCTTCTTCAGTCCTTCAAACCAAGGACCTTTGACAAGCCAGACAGTGTTCTACTTTTGAGCTATGTGCCCTGCCCTGTAGATCTGCAGTTTTCAAAACTTTGTATCTTCTCTGATTCTTCAATATCAAGTTACCCTTGAAAACAGTTTTCAGTGGCTCAAGATTCACATTCATAATAATCTGCCTCTCAATTTTTTTTACAAGTCATGAATGCTGACACTTGGGATTATAATTGATTATTTTTTTAATAAAAATTAACTCCAAGAGAAGCTTTGGAAAAATATTTGTGACTAAAATATTTTAGTAGCACTAGTTCTTCCTGACTTTCATTTCAAGTTCTTGTGGGGGTTTCTTATTATTTTTGTGAGGCATTTTCAATCAGAGAAGGAACTGACTAAAAGTTTTCAGATAAGGTATATATAGACTAACATGTTTGCTAAGCCTGACTATGGACTTTCTATATGAATTTAAGGTTATTTGTAGGTAGGTTACATATGTGTGTGTATGTGTATATGTGTGTGTATCTTTACATACACACACATATACATATGGATATATTTAGTCATATCCTTGGCACATTTTCACCATACATATTTGTCAGATTTTCCAAAATAGACCTGTCACTCACTTCTGCCACTATGTCATTTATAAGACTTACTTTGAATGTAATCACATAAGGTAAAGACTTCATTTTCATTGTCCTCTTAAGAGACTGTGCACTGTGAAGCCTTAGTGGTTCTATTATCTAAAATACTTTTCAAGACATAGTTTACTAAAGAAAAATTTGTACTCATTACTTAGAAGAAGAATTTGTCTCAACTAAGGAATATCAAATGGCTGAGAAGCACCTAAAGAAATGTTCAACATCTTTAGTCATCAGGAAAATGCAAATCAAAACAACCCTGAGATTCTACCTCACAACAGTCAGAATGTCTAAGATCAAAAACTCAGGTGACAGCAGATGCTGGTGAGGTTGTGGAGAAAGAGGAACACTCCTTCATTGCTGGTGGGATTGCATGCTAGTAAAACCACTCTGGAAATCAGTCTGGCAGTTTCTTAGAAAACTGGACATAGTACTATCTGAGGACCCAGCTATACCACTCCTGGGCGTATACCCAAAAGATACACCAGCATATAATAAGCTCACATGCTCAACTATGTTCATAACAGACTTATTTATAATAACCAGAAGCTGGAAAGAAGCCAGATATCCTTCAGCAGAGGAATGGATACAGAAAATGTTGTATATTTACACAATAGAGTACTACTCAGCTATTAAAAATAATGACTTCATGAACTTCTTAAGCAAATGGATGGAACTTGAAAATATCATCCTGAGTGAGGTAAGCCAATCACAAAAGAGCACACATGGCATGCACTCACTGTAAGTGGATATTAAACCAAAACTCAGAATACCCAAGGTACAATTCACAGACCATATGTAGGTCAAGACTAAGGAAGACCAAAATGTGGATGCTTCAGTCCTTCTTAGAAGAGGGAACAAAATACTCACAGGAGGTAGAGAGTGGGAGGGACTTTGGAGGAAGGGAGGAGAGTGAGGGAGAAAAGGGGACAGGAACAGGTATGTGAGGAAACAAGGATGATATTCAGAGGGTCAGGAATTTGAAGAAAATTGTGTAGCAATGGGGGATGGGGAACTCCTGGGTAGCCACCAAATAGTTCCAGATGCTAGGAAAGCAAGAGGTTCCCAGGGCCAAATGGGGATTAGATTAGCTGAAATGCCCAACAAAGGGATGGAAGAACCTGTACAGACCATATCCAGAGGTTAGGTAAGGCCCCTGGTTGGAAGAATGGGGCCACCCATGCACCTCCAATTTTGTACTCAGAATTCCTCCTATCTAAAGGAAATATGGAGACAAAGAGTGGAGCAGAGACTGAAGGAAAGGCCATCTAGAGACCGACCCACCTGGGAATCCATCCCATGTACAGACACCAAACCCAGACACTATTGTAGATGCCAAGAAGTGCTTGCTTAACGGAGCCTTATATAGATGTCTCCTGAGAGGCTCTACCAGAGCCTGACATATACAGAGGCAGATGCTCTCAGCCAACCATAGGACTGAGCATGGGTTCCCCAATGAAGGAGTCAGAAAAAGAACTGAAGGAACTGAAGGGGTTTGCAACCCCATAAGAAGGACAACAATATCAACCAGAACCAGCCCCCCTCTCTGCCTCCAGAGACTAAACTACCAACCAAAGAGTACACAGGGAGTGGCCCATGGCCCCAGCCACATATGTAGCAGAGGATGGACTTGTCGGGCATCAATGGGAGGAAAGGTCCTTGGTGGCTGGTTAGGGGAGCACCCTCATAGAAGTAGGGGGAGGGGGATCAGATAGGGGATTGTGTAGGGGAAACCAGATAGGGGGATAATGTTTGAAATGTAAATAAATAAAATATCCAATAAAAATATAAACTTTGTACTAAAGACCAAACCACCCCCAAAAAAGGGGCGGGGGGAATTTGTCAACTGTCCTATGTAGTTGGTAAACAAAGAGATTTAATTTGGAATCTCTCAGCTTCCCTCCATCAGTTTAGTTTAATATGATATTGCCTGTTAAGAAACTCTGTTCTAAGCAAGAGAAGTTCAGGTTGGATCAACAAGAGACTGACTTGAATGCTGAGATTTAGGAATGTGCATTAACATCACTTACTTAATGAGCATACCTGAGGAGTCCACCGAAGTGTCTGGTACTCAAGTACTTCATTTTCTAGAATTTATGCTCTTCTTCTGTATTACCAGATTCTGAATATAGCCAATATTACCTATGCTTCCGATAAATTGTACATGTCCTTATGACTCTCTCTCTCTCTCTCTCTCTCTCTCTCTCTCTCTCTCTCTCTCTCTTTCTCTCTCTCTCTCTCTCTGTGTGTGTGTGTGTGTGTGTGTGCGTGTGTGTGTGTGTGTGTACCTAGATTCTAGAACCATAAGAAGTAAAAATCATTCCTATAGTCTACTAAATAGCACCACTCTTCCACCATTTGCCCATTCTGTTTCTTAGTTCCATGATACCCTTGCTTCCCTCATGGGAAATTCCAGTTCATCACTAAGTCCTACCTCAACCATGGAGGTATTTGTATTTCAAACTCTTCCTGGGTCCTAACAGAGAAATAGGTAACAATGCACTTATGCACTGGATACATCTTTTTAACCTCACAGTAACATGGCCAGTGATTCACATGTACAACTCTTCCAGGAAATGCTGAGATCTTCAAGGACATGCTAGCAAAGTTCAACAAATCCAATTGTTTGCCAAATTGAATGAACTGACTCACACCTGGAGAAAAAAAAAAAAAAAACAGATTCTATTCAAAAGATGCATTTTGCTTCTTGCTTTCTATATTTCAAATTTTTCAATCCTATATCTTTTTTAAAAATTGTATCCCCATTAACATTTTATAGAGTTAAGACTTAATAACAGTTAAGAAGTAGAAAGCAAAAATAGTTGCCCCACTTCTTCCAGGGTTCTCTGCCTCCTTGTTTTCCACTGACACATCACATTTTAATACCAGTTTTTCTCCCTTCCAAGCTCCCATGGCCTCTATCTTTGCAGTAATATGCAATGACCCATTATGCAATGAGCTACCTTGTATAACAGATAGGATTTCCCTCCTCTCCTGAGACCATCTGGAGGAAGAAAAAAAAACCCATCTGATCCTTAATAAGACCTCTGATATGAATGAAGGACAAGGATGCATTCCCTCGGGAAATTCTGAAGATGGATGTAGTTTGACTATTTCTGGTAAATTAATAGTAAATTATTTAACAACAAAAAATTCAGAAACAAACAAACAAAAAGAGAAAGACAGTGTTCCTATTTACCTTCCTAAAAGATTGATCCAAAGTCCCATCTCGCAACCAATCAAATGAATTAACTCTCATAAGGGAAACAAAATGCTAATCACAATGAAATAACAGAAGACCTGGTTTTCTCATTGTATAGCTTAATGATATCCTACCCACTGCCTTTCTTCATCATCCACAAAGTGAGTAATTTTTTTGGTATTATTTGTACCTATTCTTAAAGTGAAAAAAAGTTATCTTTTTCATTTGATGTCTTGCCTCCTTTAGTTTTGCTTCCTTTTTTTCCACAGAGTCGAATCCAAATTCCTGTCTTAACACACAAAGCCAACTATGATTGTATGTGGTACCTGTCTACTCCCTTTCCTACCTTCTCTCTCATCCTAATCCAAGGGCTATTTGATACTACCAGCTTTTTGGGGCTGTCCAAATGTTCTTTGGCCTCCACACTTTCAAAACTCACACCCCTTGACAGAAAAGTCTGATTTGTCTCCCAGAATATATTTTTTTTTTATTGACTCATTTCAAAGACGTAGTCCCTCCTTAACCTGGGCCTCCACAGAGGTATAAACACACTATCAGGTTACCTTTAATTTACTGTTGGATCCTTCTAGACCAGAACTCCTTGAAATCGAGGAAAATACACTAATCACAGTTTTCAACATGCAGTAGACATACCAGAGGCATTAGATGGATTAAGAACTACAGCTTTCCAAAGACAAAGCCACAAGAGGTGAAACAAGTAAAGTCCCGTAAGCTTTTGCTTCCTATTTAGACTCTTAAAGTGAAGACCAAAGATAATAGTACCCCAGGCAGGGACCTAAGGGAAAGCTCAACCCTGAGTATTCAAAGTCTAGTGAAGAATAGCCTCCAAGTAGTACACATCACCAAGTAACAATGGAGTTATATTGCATATTCAAACTTTTTTTTTTACTATGGGACAATTAAGCTCCATTGCTGAAACACTCAATAGCACATACATAAATGGTCCCACAGCGTCAGAGAGAACTTTATTGGTCTTTATCATGATAGTTGGCAAACATGGTGTGTAGAAATTAGGAGCACAGAAACCTCAGAAATCTTCTATGCACACATAGGGGCATAGAAACAACTAATCTGTAATGTCATTCTGGACATCAGAATAAATGACCAGGGATAAACATCCTTGTATTCGACTGATTCTGTTTAAGGCAGGAAGAAAAACGAGGTCAATGATTTCACTCAAAAGGCTATAAGTTAATCCTTTCTGACAGGAACATAGATAGAAATTGTTCCTTTGTTTTGTTATGTTTTCAGTCCTGGTTCCAACTACTTTAAAAGACTTTTCTCTTTAGATGGTAAAATTAGTTTAAGGGATTGTTCAACCTACACAAGTTTCCAATTCTAAAAATGGATCATAAGAGTAACTTTTTACGGTGTTTTGGTTTTCTGAGACAGATTCTACCTGGCTGCCTTAGTCCTCTGTTGCACAGGCTAGCCTCTAACTCAGGGCTCCTACCTTGATTTCCCAGGCATGAGGCACTACATCCAGCTTCACAGAGTAACTTGACTCCAAAGAGAGATAACATTTTAGTAATGGTGGCAAAATAATAAATGAGGGATTGCTCCTTGTTATTTTATTGGCCATATATGATAGACTGTGGAAAATACAGGTTCTAGAAAAGCATGAGTTTGGTCATTTGTTCCCCTAAAAGTAAGAGATTTAATCCCACTAGATGACATTTCACCTTTGAAAAATAAAACTGATAGTAAAAATTTCAACTTCATAAAGTTTTGTGAAAATTAGAGCTATTGTAAGTGTATAGAAGTAGCTGTCATTTTATGTATAAGAAAAAATTAACATGACCATTGATTTGTCTCTGTAATTGGCATAAACAGGAATCCTATAAAAGGATGAAAAAGAGATTTAACAAAAATAAATAATCCAATGAATGAATCTATCCCAACATCAGTTACATAAGTAAGGCCAATGAGTGCGTTTCCTAAAAAGGCTCCCAGAAAATGAAGTACAGAAGAAATTCCTCTAGGTCTATTTGTGAAAGGCACCTACTTTCTTCCTGAGAGATGTGTTCAGGTATGATGGCATGCTTTTGCTCATTCATGGTGAGGTCCTGCCAGTTGTGGAAAGCCCTGAGTGATGTCCCCAACAACATCACTCTGAAACTCCAGCATAATTGACATACATATTCACAAAAACTGTCACCTGAAACTGACAACCAGGTGAATACAAATTTATATCATGCCAGCAACCCACCTCACTTCAGATTACTTTTTAATGATTGGCCATGACACTTGCCAGTCTCTTAACAGCTAAGCAGCAATGCTCAAGCGGTAAGGAAGCACAGACAATGACTTCCTCATAGTGCTTGGCAAGGGCAAAGTGTGACAGGTCGGTGAGAGCCTTGTGACCTCAGTAATAAGTAATATTGTCACTGTCCTCTTATGTGTTTACAAGTATGCCCCATATGTAATATGTATATTTATATAAGTAATATATAAGGTATATCATAAGAATTCTATATATATAGAATTAACAGAAGAGAATTAAGTAAAAGTAAGTAAATATTTTTATTTATCTGGGCTCTTTCTAAACAACCCGTTAAACATTTGCATAATGTGCTTTTATCAGAAATTTGTTTTCAAAGATTCCAGAATTTGGCCCCAGAAAATCCCTATCACATTATTTTCTTCAAAGCGAATCAGGCATTGAGGTTATGTAGGAAATTCTTATGCCTCACATGCCTTGATCTTGGCTATGTTTCAATTGATGTCTACCTTGAAACTTTTACTCATATAATTCAGACAGCATGATCATATAGGATATTTAACATATTATTCATTTGCCCAGTATCAGGTGCCCACACTTCTCATACTAGAGGTCCTGTTGTATTTATAATATATTTAAAAATCCTTCTTCCTATGTGTATGCTTCACCAAAGTGAAACATATACATTATGCGACAATTTAGTCCAGAAAGTATATTTAGTACACAGTTCACTTCATGCCAGGAAGAACTTTTTTTTCTCCCATGTCTTACTAACAATGTTACATGAAGTAAATTGTTAGCTAAAAGAAGGACTGACCCAACTGCTAGCTTCATAAGACATTATGAATGGTACAAATGTTTAAGGGTGGTTTGATGCAGCAGGAATTAGAACAAACTTCTCTGATGTTTTTGCTTAAAGGATATAACAAATTGATTCTTCTGGTTAATGAATTACATATAGTTAGTCATATACATTTTTCATTTAGCTAAGCCATTTGTAGGAGGTAGAGAAATAAATGGGAAGAAACACAATGCTAAAACTTAAATGGATATTTATCTATGTGAGAATGCAGAGGATTCAACAGGCACCTTTTCTATTCATGCTGGATGGTCCCTTTCTATCTAAATACCTGAGGTCAGTAATGACACTCCACTCGACATGCTAGCATAGGCACTTTTTAAACCCACTTCTGTGGAGGCAAAGACAGATCCCTGGGCTCCTGCCAAGTCAGTATGACCCATTCATTGAGCTTCAAGACAATGAGAGACCCTGTTTCCCAAAATAAAGTGGATAGTGATTGAGGAATGACATCATAGATTGTTCTCTGGTCAGCACATGTACTTTCATACACACATACATCTGCACACACAGAAACATATGTGTATCCCCACTACACACACACCAAAAATAAAAAATAAAATAATGAAGCCACTTGAGGAAGCTGTCTTGAAAGAAATGGGTACGGTTTCTTTCTTATGCTCCATCCCATTCACAACCTCTGTGATGTCAAGCCTCTAATTAAAATCACACTCCAATATGCTCTGGTGAAAGAAAGAATGAAATCAAACCAAGAGGTAAAGTAGATACATCAAGCTTATTTTGATGCTTAACTAATGAATTAAACAAAGAATCTAGGACTCTATGCTGGAGGAGGCATAGCATCAGTCCTGCTCAGTCTCAATGCATTTGCCAATGATCTGGTTTAACTGTGCTAACTCCAGTAACTACCTAAGGAAATAATCACTGCCTTATTGAGGAGACTGAAATTTGGAGACCCCAAAATGGTCCACGTTAAATGAAATGTTAATGGCTGCCTTAATGCAGAAGAAATAATTAAAAGATATAAGAAACTGAAATACTGCAATGATTTTTTTCTGTATGACTCATACACAAACCCAAAACATATTTACAAAAGATCTCCAAAACAAACGAACAAACAAACAAACAAACCAAAGGAAAAATCTTCTGTTAACAAGAATGTACAAAATACAATAATGATTAGCACACCAGTATGGTTGAAAGTGATTTTTACAGCTGTTTTCTATAATCCAAAGATGTCATCGGGAGACGTGTCCATAGAAATGAGCTTCTTCCTTTCAAGATCCTAAAGATGGTAGATGTTAAGTGACTTTTCAAAACTACTGGTAGTTATATGGCCTCCATTATAGAGAGTTGAGCATTCATGTGAAGAATTTATATCTTCTGGAATCATTAACGTCATGAATTCATTGGGAGTCTCTGACTGCAGTAGAAATAGGTTCTATTTGACTGGCAGAGATAAAACAATTCTATCAATTAGAGGATCAACTTGAAGCAGTTTAAGAGCATAAGATTCATTGTTCAATTATCAGTTTACTCTTCAAAAACCACAAAATGAGGAAACGAGATCACTGTTATACACCAAAGTGGGAATCCTCTTCCTAAGTCTCTTAAGAGACTTGTGACAATTAGAGTGTGCCGCAGGCCAGCCGATCTGGGCTTCCCTCAACCCGCGGGAGAAACGGGGGTCCTAGTTAGGTCAACAAGGCGTAGGCGAAGAAATGACGGCAGAGACAACACATGAAGTATAAGATCTAAATGTATTTCTTAGAAATGGCATCAGACTTTTACAGTCATTGCAAAAGAGAGATGGTAAATCTGGCAGCTCAATAGTTGAGTTACATCTGAGGCTATCTGAAATATATTGGGTCTAAAGCAGCAGCTATCTCCTCTGAACTGGTACTGCATCCCCGGGCCCAAGTGCTCTGGGCCCCTGGGGAATGCGGATTGGATGAATCTGAGTCCTAGCCCATCTATGTTCTAGTGCTAGCCCTGCATGTGAGTCCAAGTCCTTCTTCCCCCAGTCCTAGTGCTAGACTGAAGTCACATAGACTAGCGACCCCCACACCAAGGTCAGCAGGGTTTGGTAGCTAGGTGTGAAGCAGGAGGAAGAGGGGTGGAGCCCTCCCTGTTGAGGTATTCTTATGCTAATTCTCTGGTTCTTGCTGGAGGCAGGCAGAGGGGAATCTCCACCTAACACTTTCAGCTAATGTCCTAGAGTGAGAAAAACCCTTCAATTACTCTCTAGAGTGTAAAACATTAAACTAGGATAGTTGGAAACATTGTGTCAGCCAGGAGACAATGCCCAATCTTAACCATTTACAAATCATTTCTTGGGGTACCTTTATGCCTAATTATGAGTCTGTGTTGATGATTGGAAAGACTGATCTGGAACACGTCTGAGTTAGGGGATACCAGCGCCTGTCTGAAATCCAGGAGGCACAGATCTCCTTTTGAAGTCTTATTGCCTCTTATCCTTTATCAGGATTTTATCCCCGATATTTTGGATGTGACTGTAGTAGACTAGTGTGCATAGCAAGAGTGTAGCATGAGGAAAGGAAAAGTCAACTCTAGAGTAGCAGGAGTCACTAACATTGGATGAACACCAACACAATATCCAGTCTCCACTCCAGTGCTTGCATAGAGTAGAAAACAATTAGGTCAGGTTAGTAATGGAATTTTGACAGAAAGCTTCTTCCACCACAAACACAGAGACGACCCCCCTCACACACACACACACAACTATCTGGTTATTTCCCAAGGTCTTGTTTGTGCAGTTACAACTGATATCCAGTATACTTCTGGTATGGGAAGTTAGAAATATGTCTTGAATGGGAACAAACAACCATGTGAGGTTACTCAAAAACAAGCAAAAACAACAAGAACAACAAAACAAAATTATCTCATTCAGAAAAGGTGGTTGAATACCCATAGTCATTGCAGTACTATACATAATAGCCAATATATAGAAGCAATCTGAGTGCCTACTAATAGAGTGGTAAAGAAAGTGGAGCATATATCTATAATGTACTATTCAATCAAAAAGAATGAAATCAAGTCTTCCTCAAGAAGACAGATGAAATTGAGGGCATTATGGTTGACAAAATGATCCAGATACAGAAAGATTAAGTATTGTGTGTGTTCTGTCATATGCAGAAATGAAACTTTAACATCAAATTCACTCAGGTAAAGAGAGGCATGATGTAAAGACCCACCCTATATCATAACCATGGGCAATGGTATTACTAAATGGAACACATTTCTAAGGCTGAGTTTAGAATACTCATATCAGGATGCTTCAACCAACAGCTATGTAGATGGGCACTTTAGAACAGGCCACTAGAATAATATTTTCGTTTTATAGGAATATTCAATAAAAATTCTCACTATTAAGAAATATGGCCTTGAAAAGTGAATGAATAAGATAAATGACATGTAAAACCAATTATCATGCTTTCCCAAAGACTTCACATATATATGCAGCTCACTAAAATGGTGCTAAAAAAGGCAAGGATGGAGGTTACACATAGGCTCAACCTAAGGAACTTTCCCTCACCAAGGCTTGTCTGGATGCATCAACAGAAACAGAACCTGTATCCCTGATATAGCATCATAACCCTGAATGCTACAAAGTCACTGCATCACAAAAAGATTATGTATTTTTTTCTTTCTGAAATAGGGACGACTTCTCAATTGAGAATCTCTGTCCCTATCGGTCTTCTGTTTATAAACCTGCCATCATACACACCTTGTTAGGACTCCTATTGCTTTGATAATACATCATGACCAGACGGATTTAGAACAACGTAGTTGGGGGCTTTCTTGTAGTTTCAGAAAGGTAGACCATAACCATCATAGAGTGGAGCACAGCAGCAAGCAGGTATAGTATTGGGTCAGTAACTAAGAGCTTACATGCTGATTTTCAGGCACTAGGTAGAGAGAGATACGGCTTGGCATAGGTATTTTAAACCTCAAAACATATTCCCAATCACGCATACATGACCTCATCCACTCAAATAAGTCTGCATCTATCTCCTAATCCTTCACAAACAGTTCCATTTACAGGAAACCATGGATTCAAATATATAAATCTATGAGGGCCATTCTCATTCAAATAAATGCAATGGGGTCTTATTTAATACTTCATATATTATTTTGCTAATACAACATTGTTTCTGATCAAAGAAATAACTGTTTATATATAAACTAGTCCTCTCTTGTCCTAGGATTTTCACTGTTCCTGTTATACATTGTACCTTTTAAAATAATTAGTCTTGTAAAATTGAAGCATAGACAATTGCAGATCCATTAGAACGTCAGTTGAATGGACTCCTTTCATGAGGATGGGGCACTGTTCTTAAGAAAGTGGTTAATGCTATTACTACAATGACTGAAATATTTTTCTCTCTTGCCAAAGACAGAATGGAAACCCACCAGGACAAAGTACATCTCTTCCTGTTCTACTGAACATCTCTTACTTGCCGAATATTTGTTTTCTCCCTTGTTTAACTTTAGGCCCTACCTGCGTAAAATTTGTGTAACAAAGAATGAAGTTATTCTACTGGAATTCCTTCAAATATTTCTACTCAGCTAGAAGCTGAGACTGCTAAATGGTCATTCCAGATTCTTCTTCATGTTGATTAACCATTAATAGGCTTATAGCTTTACAAGGTTGACTAAAGTCATTGACCTACCTCTTCAATAACCTGATGAGGGCAAGTTGCATTTGGTGAGAAAAAGTGAACCCCTCTTAATCTACTTCCTTTTGTTCAATGCAATATTATAAGTGAGTTGATATCTCAAAAACTGTAACCATCAAAAGTTAGAATGAGAGAATCTTGTTTCCTATCATAAGAATCAACTGAATTTCTGTCTGAAGAAAAATGGTCATGAACAGTGGACGGTTATCAGAAATATCAGGCAATTCTTGTAAGCTAAAGTAGAAACAAGAATTATAAGCTAACTGTAGCTATGTCTATTTTTAATTACATATATTAGATTTATGCATGTATTTTATGGGTATAAGTGTTTTGTTTATGTTTATGTATGTCTACCATGTGTATGCAGTGTCTGTGGAAGTCAGAATAGGACAGCAGACCCTCTGAAACTGGAGATGATAATGGTTGTGAGGCACTATGTGAGTAGTGAAACCAAACCTAGATCTTCGGCAAGAGCAGCCAACGTTCTTAATCACTAAAGCATCTCGCCATCTATCTCTTTATTTACTATGCATCTCTTTATTTACTATATGAAATGGTTACTATCCAAGTATGCAATATAAGATGTATGGTTTTAAAAATACTTGAAAAGGGGGGGTTTATAGATGCCCCTGGTGACCTAGATAAGCCACATAGGCTTGAACTCATGATCTTCTCCCTCCCAAATTCTGGAATTACAGGCACACACCATCTTGACTGGCTCTTTTGTTGTTGTTGTTGTTCTGGAAATGCAAGCCAGAGTGTTCATTTATCACATGCCATGATATCATGGGGTATGATTTTAACTCTCTGTTTTTTCCAGAGATTTTACAGGTTCCCGTATCCAGATAGTACCTTTTCTCTTTGTTTAAACAAATGGTTGCTATAGCTAACAGGTGAGGCCTTTTATATGCATACTCTGGTGGAAAGCCTTTGAGAGTCAAGAATGGCTGGATTGGAAACACCCATCATTTATTAACTTGGATGAGTCACTTACCCTCTTCAATGTGATTTCTAATCTATAAAATGTTAGAAAATAGTAAGTGTAGAAGTCTCAGACATAGACATAGACATGGTGTTTAATTTAATCCAATTATCTTTTTTCTATCAAACAGTATTTATTTAACATTCAAGTTCACTAGTCACTTTGACAATCTAATGAAAGTCTTGTGTCTGTGGTTATGCCTATATGTGTACATATGTGTGTGTGCATTCAGACAAATTTTTCAGGTAATTTCGGAATTTCTTTGTGTTCATTAAAATTTAATTATGAGATGATCAAAACCAGATTAATAACTCTTGTGGTTGGTTACCATTAGTGATAAAACAAACAATTTTTTACTGGAAATATATAAATTTGCTTTTCTCTGAGCTCTTCTGTTATTGCTATTACTGGCACATGACTTCATTCCCAACACTCAGAAGATAGAAGCCACCCTGGTCTATGCACAGAATTCTAGGACAGCCAGGGTAATGCAAACAAACATTGTCTTAAAAAAAGAAGGGCGGCTCAATAAGACTTTATTCATAAAAATAAGTACTTACAAGTGGCATGTACACACCATATATCTTTTACTTTAAACTTTTAAGAAATTCTATAAGATGGCTGTGTAAGTCTCTGGGAATAAATAACAACTGAATGTTCAGACCTAAAAAAAGACATTTATCTCATCCCCTCTAAGGCTTAATGAACATGGTTGAAAAGAGGTATAAAGACGTTATGAAGGAGGACTTTAAAAATGTCACCTTAGAGGCAAGACACAGAGACTAAAACCAGAAACTTCCAACCACTCCAGATACTCTGTAGAGATAGCAGTGGACCTGATAAAGAATGTGCCTGACTTCTCCAACTCCTCCACTCTCAGTTCAATGGTAGGCTTCGAAAATCCACCTCTGTATTTGGCAGACTCTGGCAGAGTCTCTCAGGAGACAGCTGTATCAGGCTCCTGTCAGCAAGCATCCACAATCAGGCATCCACAATAGCTTCCGGGTTTGATGACAGTGTGAGGGACAGATCCCCAGGTGGAGCAGTCTGGCAACTGGCTAGACACCCCCTCCCTGGAGCTCCCAGGGACTGGATCACCAACCAAAGAGTACACATGGAGGGACCTATGGCTCCAGCAGCATATGTGGCAGAGGATGGCCTTGTTGGACATCAGTGGGAGGAGCAGCCCTTGGGCCTGAGCGTGTTCGATGGGGAATGCTAGGGCAGAAAGACCAGGAGTGGAGGGCGCACCCTCATAGAGGCAGAAAGAGGGAGAATGGGAACAGGTGTTTCCTAAGGAGACACCTGGGAAGGGGAAAACATTTGAAATATAAATAAAGAAAATATCCAATTTTTAAAAAAAGAAGAATGTGCCTGACAAGAGTGAGTGAGGATGTGCCTAGTCCCGAAGCAATTTGATAGAGAAGGAGGAATGGTGAAGAGTAGGGCTGGGGTGGGGTAAGGGATGGGAGTGGGGAATGTGGTGAATGAGGAGTTGACACCAAGAAGGTGGCTTTCCACTCTAAGGGAAATGTGGGGAGGACTTACATGAGGGAGTACTGGGAAGACAGGAAGGGCTGATATTTGGTTGGAAATGGAGTAAATAAATAAATTTAATTTTTAAAAAATGTGCCTGAATAATAAGCCTGTTAAGTGTCAGGCATGGGTGTAGGAAGGACTCATGGCAAAGACTCACTGCTGAACTATCACCTGCTGTTGTGTGCCCACTGGTGACACCACCAGACTCCAATAGGTAGTCCCAATCCAGTGATCACACAGACAACCCTGACTAAAATAAATGGCACAAAGCAAGACCAAATGTCATATATGAGAAAAGAAACTGGTATGGAGAAGGAGATAATGAGGTTGGGAAGGAGATGTGAAGGATGTTGAAGAGAGGTTAATCAAAATGCATTATATACATTATGAAATTGTCAAATAACATCAAGTTTTAATCCAATAATGCCACTATTATGCTATTTTACATAGTAGAATTTTTAAGTGACTTTTTTTATAAAATATATTTTGATCACTGTTTTCCCTCATTCACCTCCTTCCAGATCCTATATACCTCCCAACCCACCCAGCTTCACACCCTTTCTCTCTTTAGAAAATACACAACTATGGAGACAACAAAAACAAACAAAAGAAGCAGAAAAAGAAACAAAGACATATACATACCACACATATATACAAACAAATACAATACAATATTGCATAAACAATAAATAACAGTACAATATTACAAAATACAATACAAAAACAAATAAATAAAAATATAATATTGGAAACCATAATATACGAGAAAAAGATTAGTAAAAATGAGCCCAAACAAAGCAATGATATGAAGAGTACATGAAATCACCATTGAGTTTATATTGTGTTGGCCATCTACTGTTGGGCATATGATTAATATACCTTAAGTGTGGTTAATATAACCACATAAAACTCCACTGGAGTAAAGCAATTTTTTCTTTGTAGGAAGATGTCAACTGCAGATCGTTTCATGGTTAAGGATGGGATCTCATGACACCTACTCTCTCAGGGCTGGGACACTACCTGACTTGAACCTATGCAGGCTCTGTGTATGCTGCCACAGTCTCTGAGTTAGAATGTACCTTGGTCCTGTTGTATCTGGAAAACTGTTCTTTTCCAGTCATTCATGCCCTATGGCTCTTACAATCATCTGCCTCCTCTTCTGTGCTACTCCGAAATCCTTGAGGGGGATCAGTTTTTAAAAGTAGATACTGAACTTAAAAAGTTTCTATTTCCTCCATTTATGGCTCCCTAAACTTAGTAACTTAAAACAGCCATTCCACTTTCCTTTCAGTTTTGTGGAACAGAATTTGAGAAGAGCTCAGGTATGTGAATTTTATCCAATCCAAACCACTTGTTATCAGCTGCAGCAAAAGGAATATGAACCATTTCCAGGTGGAGTTCTTCAGTGCCTGCTTGTACCTGGACAGACAGCTGTATGATTGGTCTTGGCTGGACACTTCTTACTTTCCATACCATGTCTGCAACTCCATATTGTCTATCCAGTAAAGTATTCAGGAAGTTGTATCCTTTACATAAAAGAAGCAAAAATTTCAAGACACTTAAAAGAGTTAACAGTGGGGACTGGAGAGATTATTCAGTAGTTAATTAAGAGCACTTGTTGATCCTGCAGAAGACCTGGGATTGGTTCCTAGCACTGACATGGAACCTCACAACCATCTGTAATCCAGTTCCAGGGGGGCTTATACCCTTATCTGGCCACTGCAGATGCCTGGCAAGCACATGGTGTACATACACATATGCAGGCCAACACCAATATAGGTAAAATATCGATCCATGAATATATTTAATGAGCTACATTTAAAACTTAAGTAGTATCATTTCTACCATATTGCATTGATTGAAACAGACACAACCTGGCCGATGGTACAAAAGCAGAGGAGCAGATCCTACTTCAGAGGAAACATTATCATAAAGATTAAGCTATGGGGCTGCTCTGGTTGCCACCCTTGATTAGACCTTCCTTATGGAATAAGTTTTATTTCCCAAATATCAGTAAATAATTCTATAAACCCTTGGATTAAAATTCAGTGAAGCTTAGATGCATATCTGAATTAATTTCCATGCTTCAGTGAGTGTGTCTCAGGGGTAACAGAGGAGTGTTTGTGTTCAAGTTATTTAAGGTAATTCAAACTTCTCCAAATCTAGTGGGATCAAGCAGCCCAAAATATCATTACAGCTAAAAATTTACTCTACAGGAAAGTGTCATTACAAATCAACCCTGCACTTTCCACCTCCTGGGCATGTAAAAAACTCAGCACTGCCACTTTCAAGATATTTTAGCATCTCAACAGGGAGTATGGTTAAGTAAGAACTAAAATAGCACAATGATCCCAGAAACAGCATAGAAGAAAGGGAATACAAATAGCACAAACAAACACAGGACATCCCGGACAATCCTCAAAAAGAGCTGAAATTTACTCTCAACACTAAATTCTAGACTACCCATGCTTAACAGAAGTTTATATCCATTCAGGTACCTTCAAATTATTTCCACAAACAACATTATGTCATGGTGTTCATTTCTACTTGTCATGAAGCATTTATGTCTATAGTTTCCTTCATTGACCCAAGGCTTTTCTAATTCATTAGGTAATCAAAAAAAGAAAAAGAAAGAAAGAAAAAAGAATGAAAGAAAGAAAGAAAGAAAGAAAGAAAGAAAGAAAGAAAGAAAGAAAGAAAGGAAGAAAGGAAGAAAGAAACAGGTTAAACTTGTCAGATAAAAAACTACAGTGGGTACCTGGTGGTTCACAGAACTTTTTAGTTGGGGCTGAATACATTGGGAAATGAATTACATTATAAAAGAAAATTTTACTTATTACTTGGGTAGATTTAGAAAGAAAGCATATGGAAAATCAGAAATCTTAGAATAAAAGAGCAGAAAAGATAATAAATTTATGGCATTAATATGGGCTGCAATGTGAACTTAAGAGAGGGTAGAAGTAAAACTTCGTACCTGATGGGGTGTAATAATTGGATCCTCTTCATAGGACTATGTAAACTCTATTAAAGAGAAAGCAAGAACTAAATCTGTCTGTTCGCTGATGTCACTTACACAATGGCCCTGCTATATAAGGGTGCAGAAAATATTTGTTCATTTGTAAAAAAAGAAAAAAAAAGGCTTATGAGAGTTTGACCTAAAGAAGTTCAGGAGGCTAACTAAGCATTTAGGCAGCATTATCTCTAACTACAACAAAAGAATTACAGTTAAAAAAAAATACCATAAATACTAACAAATTCTGGGTAATTTTGTGAGTCTAGGCCAAATAGGCAGTGACTAATTTGAGTTTTGTGTGTCAGATGCATGCACAGACATCACTACTGAATGCTGTCCAAGAAAGAAAAGAGAAGGAATCCTGGTGTATACTTTGGTTATCTAGTGCACTATCACCACACATCCAATCTGATGCATTAGTGGTGAGCAGAGGATTTTGGTGTCTCACCAAAGAACACTGTCCTTTGACCCTCATAACAAGCTCTGTTTATGAGCACCTGGTTGGTAAGATGCTATTCTCACAACCTGTTTCCTCCAGAACTGTTTTACATGCCTAGTTCTCTGGTTCGGCCAGTCTGCTCTTCTTCTCAAGACTATGTTCTTCTTCCACTTTTTTCTTTTGTTTTTGTTTCCTTTTTCTTGCTCTTACATAGAACCTGATAGAAGGGCTATATTCACTTGGGCACACACTTAGAAGAAAAATATTACCAGGCTGAGATGTTCTGATATCATCAAGAAAGATAAGAGTATTTAAAAAGAGTGTTAGGGGAAGAGGGCATAGCTCAGTAAAGTGCTTGCCACACAGGAAGAAGACATGAGCTCAGATCTCCAGCACCTGTGGAAAAAGCTGGGAATTATAGTACTGAGTTCAGATCTCCAGCACTGATGTAAAAAGCTGTGAAGTACACCATATGTCTGTACTCCCAGCACAATGGAAGGCAAAAGCAGGTGGATCCTTGGGGCCAGCCCAGCTCCAAAAATAGTGAGCTCCACTTGCAGTAAAAGAGTTTGGCAAAAATAAAATGGAAAGCAATAGAGGAAGACAAGCAGATGTTGACATCTAACCAGTTTGAGTACATACATGTACATACACTCACACACACACAAACACTACACACATGCACACACATTCACACAAAATTCTTTAAATGAGACAGGATGACATGTGTAGAAAAATGTTCAAGAATTTTCTAAACAATACAGAATTTATACATATGTAACTGCATGAATATTTGCTTGATTTAATGTAGAAAACAATCTAAAATTCCCAGAATCAAAATTATATACATGGACTATAATTGAGGAATCAAAATTATATACACGGACTACACTTGAGGAATCAAAATTATATGCACGAACTATACTTGAGGACTTCGGAGTGCTGGAAAGGAAGAAATATTTTCCTTCTTTAACTCTGCAATAATGCTTGAATTGGTGTTCTACAATACATGTTTAATATTTAATAATGCAAAAGGAAATTCAAAAGACTCAAAAAGATTATCTAAATTATTTGCTTGGCAATCAGGTCTATGGAAAATAAGTTTAATTCAAAATATATGACTAATGCAATAATGCATGGTGCATATGAATAATCAAATGTTGTTTTATTGTTTGCCATTATTGATATTGTAACCACACTTTTATTTGTACACACTAGACTCCTTTTTCAAGGTTCGATTAGATTAAAGGAAAGAGTCCTAAGCCCTGAGTATATTCACACAATCATCCAAACAGAATGAAGCATACTGCACTTCTATAAGTCATCCCTGAAAACAAGATGAACAACAAAAAAAAAAAATGTAAGTCCTGTCCTTTAAAGATGTTGTATAAGCCACAGGCAGGGCCATGCAGTAAGCACAAGAGCACTAGTGTGGAAGCCACACAGAGAATTACTTTCCCTGGAGGGCTTTAAAAATAGGCAAGCATGTCTGGGAGAGTAGAAAAGCGTTTCAACTGAGGACAGAGCAGATGGATTGCATGACCCCTCAAGGTCCCTTCCAGCTAGTGCATGTGGACTTATAACCCTGGCTCATCCTTCAGATCCCCCTTCTACCCTAGGGCCTTCACCTGTATCTCCTGGATGCTTGTCTCTACAGGCTACAGATGCTCAACCCCAAACCCTGCTAGAGTCCTTCCACAGCACACATCTGCAGGAGGGGCCTAATAGATATTAGTTGTGAGAGCATGTATCTCAAAATCAGAGTCAAAATATGAGTTCTGAAATCCCAAGTTGCAGGACATATTACAAAATAACTGTTTTTGTTAATTTTAAAATTAATACAAAATGAAGTAAGGCTAATAAACATTTCACATTTAATGAGTCTTAGAGGCTGAAAACTTCCATGCAATACACTATCATGGATTGGGCCATAGAGTAAAGTAAGTGCTGTAAAAATAATATAACACATAAATAATAGGTCACAGATGATAAAAATATTCAGAATTGATGAACCTGAAAAGGGTTCTAAAAAGTTTTTAGGCAATTCTTAAAATGTTTCTATAGATCATTAACTATTTCAAAGAGTTATAAGCATTATAGTTTAACATTTGCACCATGACATCAGTTATCTCTCTCAAAATTCCCCTTCTCGTCTGCTCCTGAAGAAAAGAAATTGCATCCCTCATCACAAATCTTGTACACTGACTTCCCTCTCTTTTCTGATTATTAGGACTGTCAGGGTCTGTCCCTTAGCTTGCTTCTCTTGTTCTTCCCTTAACATCTTAACTTTGACCTTCCAGAACCAGGACTCCGGCCATTTGCGGAGCCCCAACCCCCATATGGCGCTTTTGTCTGGTACTGCCCACATTCTGACATGACAGCTGGCTAACTTGCCCTGAGCAAAGCAGAATTTAAAACCCTCTCTTATATTCACAAGAGTTCGGTAAGCCACGGGAGAAATGGCCTGCTTACCGTGTATTTCTGTGGATGATATGGGGGAGCTATTAACCAGAGAAGGAAATTACTTTGGAAGTACAGATAAGAAATAACATTTATGAGAGCCAACCTCATCCTAAATGATTTATGTATATAATCATTTACATTTAATCTGTACAACATTTCTGCATGATAGACTTTATTATCCCAGTTTCATAGATGAGGCTCTAAATGGTAACTGACTTGCTCAAATTTATGGTTACTAAGCAATTAAGCTATCAATCCAATATACAAACCTGTGAGTCTCTTTCCAATGCTCATTTTCTAAACCACTTCACTCCATGACCCTGAATTCTGTGGACACCTCTGCTCTAACATGATTAGCAATAACAAGTAAAGTTTAATCTATTCACCTTGTTAAACTCTGAAAATATAAACCACTTTGGGATAATCTATTATTTATATATCTTGTCAAGCTATTAATAAAATTCAGCTTGTCTAGACAAAAATTTCTGGATTACTTTATTGTCTACAATACTGGTAGGATTGTATTCTGATACATTCCCTTTGAAAGTTACTTGGCAAAATAGACTGAGTTTGTCCTAGCTAGTTTTCCATCAGTTTGACACAGCCTAGAGTCATCTGGGGGGAACCTCACTTGAGATGTCTCCATAATAGCTGCATGTAAAAAAATAAATGAATACTTTTTTTATTTAATGATTGATGGTGAAGGGTCCAGCCCATTAAGGGTGATGCTACCCTGGAATGGTGGTACTAGCTTACACAGAAAGCAGGCTGAGCAAGCCATGAGGAGCAAGCATATAAGCAGCGCCCTCCATGGTATCTACATCAGCTCCTGCTTCTAGATTTCTATCCTGTTTGAGTTCTGTCCCAGCTCCCTTCAACAATGGATTGTGACATGAAAGTGTAAGCCAAACAAGCTCTTTCCTCCACAACTTGCTTTTGGTCAAGCAACAGAAATCCCAAATAAGACAGAGCTATAGCCCCAAAATATGTATGCTGCTTAACCCTGAAATCCCGGGAGAGCTACCCATTGTTCTAAATAGAATGGGTAGAGACCCTTTTGTACCAAGTATCTCCTTAACAATACTTAGAATTACTAGTCAAATGTCTAATAAGAAGGTGAAGATAAGAAAAATTGTTTTACCAAACAAACAAACAAACAAATAAGCTGGGCAGTGGTGGTGCATGCCTTTAATCCCCCCACTTGATAGGTAGAGGCAGGTGGATTTCTGAGTTTGAGGCCAGCCTGGTCTACAGAGTGAGTTCCAGGATAGCCAGGGCTATATGGAGAAACCCTGTCTCAAAAAAACAAAAAGAGGACTGATGAGATGGTTCAGCAGGTAAGAGCACTGTTTGCTCTTCTGAAGGGCGTGAGTTCAAATCCCAGCAACCACATGGTGGCTCACAACCACCCATAATGAAATCTGATGCCCTCTTCTGGTGCATCTGAAGACAACTATAGTGTACTCATTTATAATAAGAATAGGCAAATCTAAAAAAAAAACAAAAAAACAAAAAACAAAAAACAAAAAACAAAAAAAAAATTAAAAAAAAAACAAAAAGAAACAAAACAAAAAAATAGTGTTTTTCTGACCATGTAACAACCATTTAATCATTTAAAATTATGTTCATAAAGAATTTATAATGACATTAAAATGCTATACCATAATATTGAGTAAATGAAAAATATAAAGTCAATTAATGAAGGATTACTGCACCTTGAAAAAATACATTAATATTTTAGATAACACCAACATTCTTCTATGTTGAGAACAGATTACAGTATAGTGAACCATCTAGTTATAACATTACTACACCATCCATTCCCAGAGGAGAGATAAAGAATTGGAATCAGATGTTAATATAGAAGACAGCAAAAATTTTTAAAATTGCCCTGGTAAGACTTCGTGGTGGGTGATCACATAGTAAGAAATAGTAGAGTCAGTAATATTATTGATGGCTAATGAGAAGTTGTTACAGGTAAAGACACAAACCAACAAGCCTGAAAACCTAAGCTCAAGCCACATGATGGAAGGAGAAATCCAACACCCACAGTCTTTCACACATGTGCCATAACGTGCACATTTTCTTTCTCTCTTCCTTTCTCTCTCTCTCTCTCTCTGTCTCTCTCCCTCTCTCTCTCTCTCTCTCTCTCTCTCTCTCTGTCTCTCTCTCTCTGTCTCTCTCTCTCTCTCTCTCTCTGTCTCTCAATAACTTTATAAAACTTAATTTAAACATTTTAAATTGAAATAAAAGGAATACCATTTTGAGACATTTGGCTTAAGATATATAAATTTCCATTTTCTGTTATGGGTATTGTAGAAGGGATATTTTTAGATACATAAAATCCAAAACATAGAAACTGATAATGTTTCATTAGTTATTACCACATGGATTTTATATAGGACTGAACTTTGCAGGAGAGTACAGGGTTGTAGGTATAAAATTGAGGACCACATGCTTAGAGATCAAATTCAGGCCTCAGGACTAGATCAGATGACTCAAAGATTATGTAGATAGAGAAGAGAAGAGGAACAGATGTTGATTCACTCATTTTGATCTTAGTGAACTGACACTGGGCAATGGAGAAAACAAACCAGTGAGAGAAATAATGAAAAAAAAAAAAACATTGTGCTTCAGAAGCCAATCAAAGCCATCATACTTAGAGAGAATTGGTGATGTCCAAAGGTGATGAAAAGTTAAGCAGTGATTGTCAGGAATAGAGGCCCAGGATGACCTCAAATTCACAGTGTTGCCCAAATTCATGACACACCTTCCTCCACCATAGGAGATCTGGAACTACAGGAGTGTGCCAGTACATGAAGCTTCTGGCAGGATTTGATTATTTTTTATTTTTAATTCTATTCCCTTGATAGAAATCAGCATAATGTTTCTATAAGTAGAATAAAGATGGAATAATACATACAGTAAAGAAGCATCAAGGTATGAGAAAGATTCTCCATCATGACTTGGGCATGGTGTACACAAGTGTGTGAATACGTTACAAAATTCACCAGACAGCCTTGAAGATCTCTGAATTCGTTGCATTCAAGAGTATGCAAATTACACTCCAATAAAAATAAATTCTAATTTTTTAGTTTTGCACTTTCCAATATTACTGTAATGAACCGACACTGCTGTTATAATAAAAAATAAACAGTTAGAAATGAAGGTTGGATTACTGTATATGTCAAACTTCTTTGAGTTATAAAGGTAAGAATTAGCAGAATATTATGTTTTCCTCAAACAAAACCAATGTAAATATTATTTGAATAATTTTCATAGTGAAAACTTTGCCATGGATTTCCCTGGGAAACTTATCTTTGCAAGTAAAAAAAAATCAATTTTCATAAATAGAGCAAGAAACATCTACTTTCCAGGTCAAGAATATACAGTTAGGTTGATGACTGATGTTTGCATTTACCAAAGCAAAGGAATACATGAACACAGCCACAGGGTTGAAGGTGTAACCTTGTTTCTATAAAAAGTCAGTTAAATTTCTTGTCCAGGTTTTCTATGAAGTGTCCATAAAACTGTCTGCCATTTAGTTTTGAGACTGCTTCTTGACTTAATGACCAAGAAGGTTTAGGAAGTCGTAATGTAAGTTCAAGGCTTCAGAAATCATACAACTAGAGGACATGAGCAGTTCTGTTTGTGTCCATCACACTGTGGAGACTTAACCCTCCGAAGGTATACATCAAAATTTCCTTCTTTCTGGAAAAAAATAGCCCAGAGCAAATTTTGAATAACTGGAAACCTGAATTGTCACGGTTCCGTGGTCTGTGTATTCAGTATATAATCAGAAGCTTTCGAGACATTGTAGAATGATTCCCCAAGAATCCAATCTCACATCATGGTACCTTTCCCCCTCTCAGCTCCCATTAGACCAAGAACTCTTGTCTTCTTCAGATAAGTTAGTTGAGAAAATAATTATAACTTATCTGAAAGATGTATAAGCTTACAAATGTTTTAAAAAATGCAATGTCCTCCTCTCAATGCAACAGTCAAAGATGACTCATTTTTCTTGAACATGCACTACCTTTCCAGAAGTTGTGCTTCTACAAAGTATGATAAGTATTGAGTTTTTTTCTAGGTTCAGAAAATGAAACAAGAGAGAGTGGACCAGCATTTTGGATTGTAGGAAAGCTTCAAATGCTTACTTAGAGGATGTAAATTTTTATCTCATGAGAAGATGGCTGCTTTTTAAAGCATTTAAAAGCAAATATGCCATCCTCTGCTATATGCATGCTGCTGGAGCCATGAGTTCCCCCATTTGTACTCTTTGGTTGGAGTTTTAGTACCTGGGAGCTCTGAGGGTACTAGTTAGTTCATATTGTTGTTCTTCCTAAGGGGCTGCCAGGGCCAGTAAGCAGGAGGGGATGGGATGGTGAACAGGGGGAGGGGGAAGGAACAGGGGATTGTTTTAGTTTTTATTTATTTTATTTTATTTTATTCTCTTTTTTTTGGAGGGGAACCTGGGAAGGGAGATATTGTAAATAAAGAAAACATCTAATAAAATACTTAAAAAAACCAAATATACCATGTATATATTTTGAAATATATACATATATATATGTATATTAAACAGATGAATTTGGATTGTGTGAAGAATAGATTGAATAGAGACCAGGTGATAGAACTACCCTACCACTACATATGGTTTTCAAACAAGTAGTAGTGAGATCCTAGAAGCAATGAGACTAGAAAAAAAATAGGAAAATCAGGAATAAGATCTAGTTGTGAAGAAAATAAAATTACAGTTTAAGAAACAGTACATTCAAGCTGACAGTGTGGTCCAGATAGAAATTTCAGACAGGGGCTAGAGAGATCAAGTATTAGTTAAGAGCACCCACTGCTCTTCCAAAGGACGTGAGTTTAATTCCGAGCACCCATATGGGGTTGCTTACTATTTCTATACTCCAGCTTCAGATGTTCAGATTCCCTCTTTGGTCTCAGTGGGAATGTGCACTCATGTGTACATACCCATACATAGACACACATTTATACACATTATTAAAATAAAAGTAAAATCTTGAAGGAGAAATGCCAGATAATTATAGCTAAAAGTGCATGACCGAGGAACAGGAGAAATCCAAGAGTCACTTCAATCACAGTTATTATGAGAAGGATATTACTCCAGTGTTTCTATAGAGGATCTTACATTGACCTTTGCCAAATGATTGCAGGGAGTTCACATAATTAACAACCGGTACATCAGAAATATTTTATCAGAAGACTTTTGAAGTTAAGCCCTGGTTTTTCCTCCTAGCCACAGGCTCACAAAAATAAATCTCAGACTCAAAATATATTTACAAATACCTTGACCATATAGCTAGGTTCTTCTCTGATAAGAATCATAACTTAAGATAACCCGCTTATTTCAAACTACATTCAGCTGTGTGTCTGGGTACCTGTGCTCATGTACCATGCCTCTGTCTGGTCACATCATCCAGGTCAATTCCCTGTCTGGCTCTCTCCCAGAATTGTTTCTCCTCCCAGATGTCCCACCTCCCATTTCCTGCCTAAGCCATAGGCCATAGGCTTTTTAATTGGCAAATAAGGCATTCATTCATACAATATACAAAATATTCTCTCTATACAAGACAGCATTAAAATTATTAAAATAGTTTACATCATTTTCTTTGCTTCTTAAACATAATTTTTCTATAACTTTCAAATACAATGTGAACTTTATTTGGACATAGCATATCTCAACATGGGCTAGCCTCATTACAAGTACTCAGCGTCTCCCCCTCCATACCTATGGTAGCCTTTTACCTATGGTAAAAGTTACTGAAGCTCTAGATAGCATGACTCCTAACCTCATGACTCAGAATTATTGACAGAGGAGGAAAGTTTGATAATAAAGACAAAAAAATAGAAGAAATCATAGAAAGGTGTGTCTGTACATCTGAAAATGTGTATTAATGTACATACTGTAGTATTTATATGTCTTTTATATGCCAGGCATTTACTAAGCACTTCAGATATATAAGTTTGTTAAATAATAGACATAACTCTGTGGGGTCATTAGTATGAAGGATATTTGATTATATAAGTTGAAAATAGTTTCAGATTAGTTTTCAAAATTATTCAACAATTAAGTAACTTTGAAAAACAAAGCAACTTGGCCTCAATGTCTGCCCAGCAGAGACACAACTAACAAACAAAGAGCCCTGGGGCAGCCCTGAAGATATATATGCCAACTAGATGCTAAACGGATGCCAAGTCAGAATCATCCCTTCTATCTGTCAACTCCACAGCTGAGCAATGAACTAGCATGCTCTGCTAACTTGTAGCATGTTTCCAAACCCAAAACATCTCCTCCAAATGAGAACCTGCCACGGGCCGGCCGATCTGGGCCTCCCTCAACCCACGGGAGAAACGGGGGTCCTAGTCAGGTCGACAAGGCATAGGCAGACAAATGACGGCAAAGACGACACATGAAGTATAAGATCTAAATGTATTTCTTAGAAATGGCATCAGACTTTTACAGTCATTGCAAAAGAGAGATGGTAAATCTGGCAGCTCAATAGTTGAGGTACATCTGAGGCTATCTGAAATATATTGGGTCTAAAGCAGCAGCTATCTCCTCTGGACTGATACTGCATCCCCCCAGGGCCCAAGTGCTCTGGGCCCTGGGGGGCTGCAGATTGCATGAATCTGAGTCCTAGCCCATCTATGTTCTAGTGCTAGCCCTGCATGTGAGTCCAAGTCCTTCTTCCCCCAGTCCTAGGGCTAGACTGAAGTCACATAGACAAGCGACCCTCACACCAAGGTCAGCAGGGTTTGGTAGCTAGGTGTGAAGCAGGAGGAAGAGGGGTGGAGCCCTCCCTG
>NW_022196897.1:94481555-94508907 GCF_008632895.1 Mastomys coucha
AAAAAAAAAAAAAAAATTGTTGATCTTCTTGTATGCTTTAGTTGCTTTGAAGACTACATATACTCCTTTGAGTCCTAAAAAGAATACCATTTATTGCAATAAAGAAAATAATTATCAGGCCAATATTCTAAGCAAAGCTCCATAGGCTTCTAGGAAAAAAATGACAAAGTTTTTCTTCTACTTCAATCTGTTCCTACATAGACATTTGTAACATTAAAAGTCTACATAACATTTTACTTTTTATTATTATACACAGATGCACATATATGAACACATGCATATAATTAGTATATAGATCACATGATTAGAAACTATGAACTACCAGTATCAGAAAAATTAGAGTAGTTGGAAATGGGAGATGGTTCAGTCAGTAAAGTGCCTGCTGACCAAGAATGAAGTCTTGAGTTTGTATCAATGAGACTTATTTAAAAAGTCACACTGGTGGTGCATATCTATAAAACCTGTGGTCAGGGACAGGGAACAGTGGAGACAAGCAGATCCACTGAAAATTGCTGGCAAGCCAGCTTAGCCAAAAAGATGAGATCTGGTTTCAGTGAAAGACCCTGTCTTAAGGAATTTGATTGAAAGAGGATCCAAGAAGACAGCCAATAAAAACTTCTGGCCTCTGCACATGTGCATACATTCATATACCCATGCAAACACATAGATGTAACACAGAGAGGGAAAGAGAGACAGGAAGAGAGAGAGACAGAGACAGAGAGAGATAGAGAGAGACAGAGACAAAGACAGAGAGAATCAATAGAATGAAGAGGTTGAATTAACATACTTTTCTGGGACATCTCATAATATAATTGGAAAATCTCTGGAGGTGGAAGTAGAATTGAATGTTTCCAACAAGTACAAGAAAACTAAATAAATCTCTTACCATCAAGAACTACATCTCAATAAAAGATGGGATGTTGTGGCTAAAGAAAACCATCTTTGGTGTCTATAAAACTCAGGTACTAGTCCATTATGCCTAAAAGGAATAGCTTAGCATGCTATTCCTTAAAAGTTGCCAATGTTGCATTTGTCCTGTTAGAAACTTGGAAATATTTCACTTTATAACTAAAATTCTTGGTGAAAATAGTATGTAATTTCTCTTTCTCTCCTTGGAAAAGATCTCTGAATAAGAAAAAAATACAAATCAAAACGACCCTGATATTCCATCTTATACCAGTCAGAATGACTAAGATTAAAACCTCAGGTGATAACTCATGTTGGAGAGGATGTGGAGAAAGAGGAAGACTCCTCCATTGCTGGTAGGATTGCAAACTAATACAACCACTCTGGAAATCAATCTGGAGGTTCCTCAGAAAATTGGAAATAGATCTACCTGAAGACCCAGTAATACCACTCTTGGGAATATACCCAAAAGATGACCCACCATGACAGAGGGGCACATGTTACACTATGTTCATAGCAGCCTTATTTATGATAGCCAGAAGCTGGAAACAACCTAGAGGTCCAATGACAGAAGAATGAATACAGAAAATGTAGTTCATTTACACAATAGAATATTACTCAGCTATTAAGAATAAGGACATCCTAAGTTTTGCAGGCAAATGGATGGAACTAGAAAATATCATCCTGAGTGAGGTAACTCAGACCCAAAAGGACATGCATGGTATATACTAACTAATAAGTAGTTATTAGCCAAAAAAAAAAAAAAAAAAAAAAAAAAAAAATACAGAATACCCAAGATACAGTCCAGAGAACTCAAAAAGCTCAACAAGCTGAAGTGCTTAAGTGAGGATGCCTCAGTCCCACTTGGGAGAGAGAATAAAGCAATCACAAATTGGGAGGGAGGGAGGGACCTGAGGGAAAGTGGACAGGATGGGTTGGGGGAAGGGGAACCTGATCTGGTTTGGATGAGGGAAAAGGACTGAAGGCCTGAGAGCCAGCAGAAAGAATGTAAACAGACGACCTCAGGAAATAGGAGGTGGGGGAACCCTCCAGAATGCACCAGAGACACTGGAGGTGAGAGACTCCCAGGACTCAACGGGAGGGACCTTAGGTGAAATACCAGACAGTAGGGAGAGAGAACTTATAGTGCCCACCTCCAGCAGGAAGACAGGACATCAAGTGAGGGATGGAATTGCCATCCCACATTCACATCTCTGACCCATAATTGTTCCTGTCTGAAATAATTACAGGGATGGAAATGGAGAGGAGCCTGAAGAAAAGAAGGTCTAGCGACAGGCCCAAAGTGGGATCCAGCTCAAGGGGAGGTTTCAAGGCCTGACACTATTCCTGAGGCTATGGAGCGCTCACAAAAAGGCATATATCATGACTGCCCTCTGAAAGACCCAATAAGCAACTGAGAGAATCAGATGCAGATATTTGCACCCAACCAATGGACAGAAGTAACTGACTCATGTTCTTAAATTAGGGAAGGCTAAAAGAAGCTGAGAAGGGCAATCCTGCAGGAGGGCCAAAGAAGAAATTAAATAAATAAATAAATAAATAAATAAATAAATAAATAAGAAAAAGAAAACCAATACAGTAATAGACTTGACATCCTGGACTGTCCTAAGGACTTAATATTAAAACTAATCATAAAATAATGTCTTAATACAATGTGGAATGGAACTTCTTAAAATAGAAATATTAAATCTGAATTATGTTTGTTTCAGCTTATTTATTAATTTATTGACTTACTCTATTCTTTATCTCCCATCCATTAAACCTTTACTGAAAACTGGTCATTTACAAGGAACTGACAACTAACAATAAAAAAGACAAGACAAATCTCTGCCCTGACATTGTATGGTGTAAACTTAATTCATTCATTCATTTATCCTACAAATTTAATAGCCATGGTATTTGGAAAAATCTAGGCTGGATATTTTGAAGAATATTTAGAAAAGTGTTTCAGATACTATGTGTTGTTCCAATTACTTTCTGTTGTAGTAATAAAAGCACTAGCCAAAAGAAACTTGGAGAGGAAATGGTACATTTCATTGCATGTCCTCATCATAGTTCATTACTGAGTAAAGCCAAGACAGGAACTCAAGCAGGGCAGGAAGCAGGATACAGGAACTAGAGCAGAGGCCACAGAAAATGGTGCGTATAGGTTTGCTCCTTCTGATTACTTTTTCATACAGTTTAGTAATGCTTGTCCTCTGGTGGCACCACTCACAGAGTTCTAGGCCTTCTTACATCAAACATTACTCAAGAACATTCCCCCAGACTTGCCTATAAGCAATTTGATGTAGGTAATCCTTCAATTAAGGTACTTTCTTTCCACATGACTCTAGTGTGTATCACATTAACAACAAAGCAAAACAAACAAAAAATCCAAAAAAACAAAAACAAAACTAACTGGTACATGCAAACAAGTAATTTCAACATAGACAAAATCTGTAGGAGGCCGGCCCGCAGCGTTCCTACTTGCGTGGGTTCCACGAACCGGGAATTTGGAGGCCTGCAATAAGAGGGCAGAGAAAGGAGACACACACCAGGAAAGTTTCCTTATCGAGGTGTACTTTACTTCAGTCAAAATGAAGCATATATACTTAGCTACAACACAGGTATGCAATTAGCATTTAGTTGAGAACAGACATCAAAGCTCAAACATTGATACAAAGGATTCCAGAACAGGGAAAAGAGATCAAAGGTTCACGGCTTCCTAGGGAGCTGGTATCTGGTTCCGATTCATTTACATAGGCTCCAAACCCCCAGCGAGTTGAGTCGAGTTGTCATCTCTGGTTTCGGTTGGAGTTCTTCCGTGAGCACAGCAGGGCTACCACAAAAATCTGTTATCAAGATGATTTATTCTAGTCTTCAACAAAACAGAATGAATACTGAAAGCACCAGAATGAGATCATTTTAAACTGAAGATAACCTAGAGAAGGGGGCATTAAAACAGGCTGTAAATTGGGGCAAATTCTGGTGCTTTGAAACAAATTGCTGAAATACCCCAGTCAAAAGCAAATATGCCAAACTTATTTGAGAAATTATAATTGAATGTATGTCCTACAAGGAAAAGCACTGGAACACATTGTAGATTATCTAGCTAAATATTTGGGCAATGTTGCATTATTATGTATGCATGTTCTTATTTATTGATCATCTAATGGTTATCACATGTGATAACAAGCTATATATACATATGTATATTATATGTGTGTATACATATATAAATATATGCAGGAGCCATAGAAAAGTGCTGCTTTTTTACACAGATACATATGTATATATAACTTTATGGATGTCAAACAATAAGAGAAATCTTGACTATTTAGATGAGCCAGCCCTTCTATCCCCTCACTGTGCCTAAAGTCTCTGATTAACACAGTGTACTTTGATGTTCTCTAAGTGTTGTAAAACGTAACATTACATAAAGATGTTTACAAAAGGTCAGACATATTATTGAGAGATATATAGAAGTTTGGGTTTCCAACTGTGGCCACCTTGACTGTGCCAGCTCCAGCACCTTGCTAAGCTTCCAACAGACAACAGGTGAATGAGCATTAATGGAGGCGCAGCTTAGCTCTCCTCATTCTTCAATTTCCATAGACTCATGAAAAATAATATATACTTGTTATGTTAAGCCACTAAGTTCTAGAATGCTTTGTAGTAAGTAGTACTCAATAAAAATTTTGTAATGCAATTGTGTTCAATCATATAAAAGTTAGGTCACATGCCATTGAATTTTGGTTAAAGCCTCCAGGAGAAGCTAGAAATATGATTAAGAGACTGTTGGGAAAATCATGGTCCATTTTATACCATGTAGAGCAACTGTTATTTGATGTAATTATACATATCAAATGCATTAATGAACTATGAATATAAGGATCAAAATGGAAGTTCTGACTCCCTCTCATTGGCTATATTTAATTCATTGTTATAAAATGATTGTTTAGAGAATAATAGCTATCCAGTTTATTGTTATAACATAGAAAGAAAGAAAGAATTCATTGTTTTCTGGGAGAAAATATAAAACCGTTTTCATTCATAGTCCCATAGGGGAGCAAAGACATCTCTCAGAAAATATTGCTAAGGAACAAAGATCAAATTACAGGTGTGACTATAAGACAGCTATAAAGTTTGTGAAGGAATTAAGGAAGAGCCTAGAAGGACATCTTTCTTGCACAAAAGGACTTACAAAAATATGAGATGTGTGGCTTTTTAACTCAAGGACAAGAATAGAGACATATTCAAGGAACTAGAAACATTTTATTTCATCTGGATTGGCAATGTTATCCCAATTTGCACTCAAAAAGGAACTGAAACTGAAGGGAAAAAATATAAAACTGACAAAAAGTCTTTTGTACTCTCAAATTTCTGTAGGTATGATGTAGGGATATTTCTCAATGTTTTCTTTTTTAACTACTTATTTTATTTTTGAAATTACAATATAATTATATCATTATCACCCTGCTCATTCCAATCTCCAAATCTTCCATATGCCATTACTTTTTTTCTTTCAAATGCATGGTCTCTTTTTCATTAATTATTTTTATATAGATTATGTATATGTGTGTATATTTATATACATATATATTCCTAAATACATGAATACAGCCCACTCACTCTATATGTTGTTTTTATGTATGTTTTCAAGGCTGACCATTTGAATAATCAGTTGTTATGTTATTCCCTGGGCAAGATTACTTATAATACTCTTAGCATTCCTTAAATGTCTTTAGTTCTTTGTGCAGGGTTCAGGACTCTTAGCCTTTCCACCTTCCACTTGAATATGCCGATTGGTTTTATCTTTGCTCATATCAAATTTAGGTTTCATGCTGACAAGACTTTGTGGGTGTAGTTCTGGCTTTATTAGGAGATAGTGTCTTCTAGCAAACTTTCTGGTCCTGTGGCTCTTACAATCTTACAATCGTTTTCCCTGAGCTCACTTCCCAGCATTCCCTGTGCTTTAGGTGAGAAAGTTCTGTAGTATATGTTTCCACTGACTGAGCTCCACAAGTCTGCATTTTGGTTGATTGTGTTTTTCTGCCATGATGTCTATCTGCTGCAAAGAGAAGTTTCCTTGATGAGGCATGTGACTGCACTTCTCTGTGGTGTGAGGACAAACATTTAGAAATTTTTAGAAAGTATATTCACTTACTAAAGGGGTCTTTGTAGGTTCTCCTTCTAGGCCCACGATTTCATTAGTCTCAGTATTTGACTAGGTTTTCATGATTTCCCTTTTGTTAAAGAAGTAATTTTTCTCCATTAATTTATTTACTTATTCACTTTATGTCCTAATTTCAGCTTCCCTCTTCTCCAGTCACCCTTCACACTCACCCTTCCTCTTCCTCTCTCCTCTTCACCTCTGAGAAGAGAGAAGCCCCCCCCCACCTCATGCCAAGCTACCCTGGCATATCAAGTCACTCCATAATTAGGCACATCTTTCCCACTGAGCAGTCCAGGTAGGGGAACAAGATCCACAGATAGGCAACAGAGTCAGGGACAGACCCCATCAAGTTGGTGGGAGTCCCACATGAAGAATAAGCTGAATATCTGCTTCATATGGAGAGTAGGTGACTAGGTCCAGCCCTTGTATGTACTTTGGTTGATGGTTCAGTCCCTGGGAGCCTGCAAGGGTCCAGGTTAGTTGACTCTGTTGGTCTTCTTGTGGAGTTCCCATCCCCTTTTATCCCCTTTGGGTCCCTCAATCCTTCTCCCAACTCTTCCACAAGACTTTCTGAGCTCTGTTTAATGTTTGATTGAGGGTCTGGGTATCTGTATCAATTGACTGCTGAGTGGAGCCTCTCAGAGGACAGTTATGCTATGTTCTTGTCTGCAAGCATAACAGAGTATCATTAATATTGTCAAGGATTAGTTCTTACCCAGGGTCTTATGTTGGGCTATTCATTGGTTGGCTATTTCCTCTGTCTCTGCTCCATCTTTGTCCCCTGCATATCTTGTAGGTAGGACAAATTTTGGGTAGAAGATTCTGTGGGTGATTTAGGGTCATTATTACTCCACTAGGAGTCCTGTCCACCTACAAGAGGTGGGCAGTTCAGGTTCCATATCCCCAGTTGCTAGGAGTCTCAGCTAAAGGTACCTTCACAGACACCCTGGAGCTTCCTGTAACCTATAGATGGCACATCCTATGGAAATCCTACTGCCCTGCCTGCTGATAATTTCCATTCACTATCCAAGCCTTCTCTCCCCAGCTCTCCTATAACTGATCCCTCCCCTACTTCTCTCACTATCCTCACTTCCACCCAGTTACCTCCCTCTATCCGTGTCCAGAAACACTTAAAAAATGTTCAACATCCTTAATCATTGGGGAAATCTTTATCAAAATGACTCTGAGTTTCCACCTTATACACATCACTATAGCTAAAATCAAAAAACCAAGCAACAGTATATACTGGCAAGGATGTAGAACCAGGAGAATATTCTTCTATTGCTGGTGGCAGTGCACACTTGTACCACTATTCTAGAAATTAGTTTGGCAGTTTTTTCAGAAAAATAGGAATAGTTCTAATTCAAGACCCAGCTATACCACTCCTGGGTGTATACCCAAAAGATGTTCCACCTTACCCCAACATTTGTTCAACTATGTTCATAGTAGCTTTATTCATAATAGCTAGAACCTGGTAATAATCCAGATGTCCCTAAACTGAAGAATGGAAAAGGAAAATGTAGCACATTTACACAATGGAACACTAAGGACAACCATGAAAGTTGCAGGCAAATACCTGGAACTGGAAAATATCATCCTGAGTGATGTGACCCAGACTCCAAAGTACATGAAGAATGGATAAGGAAAATGTAGTACATTTACACAATGGAATATTAAGGACACCATGAAATTTGCAGGCAGGTGGATGGAACTGGAAAATATCATCCTGAGTGAGGTGGCCCAGACTCCAAAGTACATGCATGATATGTACACATTTATAAGTGGACATTAGCCATAAAGTACAGGATAACCACAATACACTCCACAGACCCAACAAAGCCAAATAAGATGATGCTTCTTAAGCAAGTCTTAAATCCAATTAGAGAGTTGTTTGTTACCAACAAGGTATAGATGCCACTAGTGCACCCTTAGTGTCATTGTGCTATTCTGGCCATTGTTGTGGTTCTTAGGTTTCATAGCTGAAAAGAGCTGTTGGTTGCTTCCCTCCTTTAGAAGCATGCATGGTATCTAATAATACTATAAAAGCTTGTCCTAGAGGAAGATTTCAGGTCAGTTATACCCCAAGGTTCTTCAGGACCTGACTCTGAAGTGCATGATATCATTGTCAATAGGGACATATCTTCCATGTCTAGGAGGTAACCAAGGTCAAAAACAATCAATAACCTGTCATTTTTAGGAGTCTCTTGGACAATCCTGACCAACAACTTAAAAGAAAACTTTTCATGTAGTGTTGAGTCTTTTGATGGATATTCTTGGCTCTTGCATAGGATATTGCCAGCTCAGATGACATATATATATTTCCTTCCTCTATGTATCTCCTACCCAATGAAAAACTTCCCCTCTTATTTCTTCCATTTCCCTGTCAAGACCACTTGGAGCCTGTTATTACTCTCTATTGCTCCTCCACCTCCTACCCTGCCCATGATCCCTTTTTATTTTCTTTGCTTCTGCAGTTGCTGTAGAATATCTCTTCAAATCTTAGCATGCAGAGCTAGGAACCTTTAATGAGAGAGAACATGCAAAATTTGTCTTTTTGGATATGTATTACTTCACTCAGCATGATCTTTTCTAGTTCCATTCATTTACCTGTAAAAGTTTATGATTTAATTTTCTTTACAGATGAATATTACACAGATTATCATTTTCTATTTTTTGGTTAGTAAGTCATTTTCATTTCCTAGCCATTGTGAATAAAAGTAGCAGTGAACATGGCTGAGCAAATAATTGTAGAGTAAAATGTCTAGATCTTAGAATATATACCAGAATGGTATAGCTTGGTCATGTGTTCTTTGGAAATTGCAAAGGATATCTAGATAGTAAAATCGTGCCTGTGTAAAAAACCAACAGCCATGAAAAGCATGAAAAACTTGACTCATTAAAACCATCTTGGAGCAGGAACAGCAGGCAGCATTCAGCAAGGAGTGTTAAGTCACTTTAGGCTATTGATTACTATTAACTTTCATTCTTCCAGACTACTAATAGGAATATCCATTTACATGTTTCTGTTCCCATTCTTCCTTTATAATGCAGGCATGTTTATAGCAAATGGCTTTCCCTCTGCTCTACAACTTTCTGAATCAAGAGGAACCCTCTATGGATCTGATTTTGGTCACAATATTCTAGACCATATACACACACATGATGCCATGATTTGAAAAGATTTGAAAGTGCCCTAGATGAAAGTTAAAACATTTTATAAGTAACATCAAGTTATCATTTGTACCCAGAAAGCAAGCTACCATAGTGTTGAATTTATAGACGAAAGTTTTCATAGCTGAAATGTGCATGACTCTTGGTAGTAATTTATCTCTCTAACTGTGGTCCTAAGTATATAGGTATAGTATATCCTATAAATATCTAGATCCATTCCAATCAATCACAAAAAGTTGAGAAGGCAGACAAATTTTGAAAAGAATACTCAGACATTTCTGTTATTTTCTTTTTCATCCCTCATACTCCCATGAACGTATATCTGTGCTACTCTGCTTAAGGTAATTAGAAAAGAAACATTGTCCTAGAGGAATCCGTAGTAGATCAAGGTATCACAAGTGACTTGATAGCTAACTGAAGATGGCTAAAGAAGTCCAGAAAATATGGGTTGTGCTTGCCTTAGAGCAGTAAAACTATTCTGCAGACAAAAAAAAATAAATAAATAAAGGATACTAAGTATAAGGTAGTATGTTACCCAGAAAGAATTAACTGATAAAACAGCATATTAAGTAGACTCTAGCTGCATGGAGTACTATCAATACTTACTCCTTTATCAGTATTTATTTCTTTAAATAAAATTAAAGAGGCAAATGTACAGACTATTCTTAGTTGACTGATTTGATCTTTTTAATGATTTTTGTAAAAAATATCAGCTAGATAAGCATTTGTAAATTAACAAATAGATATAAAAATAATAACAGGATTTCTAATGTAATGTGAGAATTTAAATAATCAGTATTGGTCAGAGATGTGATTATTCTTTTACAAACTAGCTCAGACTCTACACTGCAGAATGATTCTCATGGAGATTATGTGTAACTCTGGAAGAGACCAGATAATGACCTTTCATAATTATATAAAATTTCTATTAAAATTACACTTTAAATGAATGGAGAGGAGTCTTTGAATTAAGAATAACACAACTAATCTATAAGACACAGACAAGATAAGCAAAGTACTCATAGGATAAGATTTTAGGTGGAGGGGTGTGAAAAATGAAGTTTCAGTAGTGCCCAAACCTAGTCAAATAATCTGTTTAAATAATTTTAGTAGCTCCATGGGGATTTACTTGATGCTCTTTCAAAAGTCTAAGATACGTAAAGAACCAGATCATTAAAACTACCACCATCATCATCATGGTCATGTATATTGAGTATTCATTTTCATGTTAAGAAACATATTAAGAGTGTCATTGTTATCATTTTTTACTCCTGACAATAGCCCTGGAGACACTATGCTTGTTCAGGTTAGTCAGCTGGGGCAGAGTTGACTAAGAATTCAAGTGGAAGTCTACCTCTAAATCCAAAGCACTCACTTTCAATTTGTTTTCCTGTGACAGGGTCTTTCCTGTAGTTTAGGTTGGCTTGGAACTCACCAAGTAGCCTGGGCTGCCTGGAACTCATGACAATCTTCCTACCTTAGCCTTATAAATGCTGGGATTACAAATGTGAGCCCACAAATGTGGGTTCATGCAATTATTCATAAACATTATCCAAATACTCCTCTCTTAATAAGTTGTTCATTACCTTAAGAATACCAGTTCATATTATCACAGTTGATAGACTGTAAAATACATGTTAACCGAATGAATGGAACAGTGATAAAAAAAAATCAATGAATAAAAGGAGAAAAATGAATGAACAAATGAATAAAAATATAGTATCCATGGTAGAGGAAATGATAGCAGCAGGTAAGAAAATGTTAGATTTTTGTTATGCTAGTAAGATAATAACAATCCCTCTATGTTGTTTAAGAATTAATCATAATCAGCAAGATGAAATGTGTGGAGGAAATTATATGCAAATTAATTTCCACCTAAAGGCAAGTTGGTTGCTTATTTAGGTGAGAATATTTTTTATATATCTAGAGTTGTAAGACAAAAACATCCAGGAGAAGGATGCCACAAAGCATTTAATTGTTAAACAAGTAGATCACAGTGGTTTCATGTATGTGCTTTCCTTAGGCACAAACTGTGGTTCCAGGTGTGTGCTTTCTTCCTCAGGGTGTCCAGGCGCCGCTGCACACCAGGCTGGATGAAAGAAGCGGCTGGGAAATGGAGGAAAACAGCTGGTGTTTATACATGGTAGACAAGGGCTATATATGACCTTACAGAATAGGAAGGAGTTTTCAGGGTGAGTGAAATTACTGGCTGGAGCTTAAAGTACTGGGAATGGCTCATTTGTATATAAAGGCATTCCAAAAATCCCAGGTACTTGCTGGGAAGGCTCTTATTGGGAAAGAGGAAGTTCAACTTGTAGATTTGCTAAGGACTATGTGACATTCCTCAGGTAGAAGTTTGGGGGTCAGGCTACCCAGATTAGGCAGAGAAGAGGGAGCCTGACTAAGGAAATGGAGTCCTCTCTTTTGCGCCAAGCTCAGAGGAGCTATCTGAACATCGTAGATTACAACATTAGCAGTGAGGCAAAATAGATCACAGGCACCCATTTTCCAGATAAAAGTAGTATCAACAGGTGGTCACCATCAGAAGAGTATCATGATCCCAGAGGAACAAGACTATAGATATATGAAACATTGGCAGGTTATAGGAAGGGTAATAGTGAGGGGTTCTTAGCAAAGGGGTCAAATAGTCCCTAAAAGTATGTTTCCTGGGAGAAGAGTCTTGGTATTGATGCCCTACGGGAATCTGCCTAGAGAAAAGGAAAAGTTTAACTTACTCAAAGCCATAGAAGCAAAATGTATACATATTACAGTTTTCTGACTCTTATGACAAAAGTGTAAAGAATGTATGGAAGCTGGGAGGGAGAGACAGGACATGTCACTGGAGAAATGGGAAGGCATCTGGTTATGATTATTTAGGGCCTGCAAGGACACATGCAGGAAAAGACTTAAAGACGTGAGTAATACGACCATGTGTGCAGACTTGGAGAATTATTCTGGCTTCTACATACAAAGAAAGGGGGAGGGGGAAGAAGAATGGGCAAAGAGATGGAGATATACAGAGACTGTGCTGATGAAGCAAACTGTTGGCTTTCCTGCTACATAAAATAGACTCAAGTAGAGTTAATTTTCTGGCAGCTCCTCTGTCCTCTATCTTCTGCTAAGGTCTGTACTCCAGAAGGCAGCCCCAGAGGGCAAGTCTGCCAACAAGTTGATCACATGGGAATGATGACTGGTTTTCATTTTACGGTGGTTTCCTTTCATGCTCTGCATGGCCTCTCATGCCCCCATCCTAGCCAGGCTTATGAGACTACATAGGCCTGTATTGCCTCTATAGTAACTGTAAACACATGTTTTCTGCTCTCTCCAATTGCAGCGGAAGTGCCATAAGTTGCAGCTCACTAAAGAAGAGAAGGGGCATGAAGCTGTTTGAGATGTCTTAGGTAATTACAGCCACACAAAATGTCTCAGCCTCATGTAATAAATCATATCTTCCACATCTGTTGGGGCAAGAATGGAAAGGAGGCATGTCATCTCATCCTTGTGTGGCCAAACACTTCTCTCCTGGCCCTGCACAAGCACAACTGAAGCTGGCAGAGGTCATTTCCCTCACAGCACATTATATGTTAGCGATCCAGGGCTCCGAGAATGTAACGTTCTTTAACTGACAATTAAACAGCTTTGAAGAGCTTACACTATTACTTTCTTGAAAGGACTATGTCTAAAAAATATCTCCTTAAATGGTTGTCCATGTCTCACCCATCCTGGTCGTCTTTATACACCTTTTTTTTACCTTTTACTCTTACAATACACTCCATAAATATAACTTTTATGGGATACTACCATAAAAGTGATCTGTCTTAGGCACTAATAAGCCAAGCAAATGGTAGTGATTTAGGATCTTTTCACAAAAGTAAACAACCTGGAAAAGAAAAGACAAATGTTAAGAAAGGCAATATTCCCTATATGAACAAGTTAAAACTTTTTATTAAAGTAACTGTGTGCATGTGTGATTTAAGCACCTGTTCACATGTATGAAGGCATATGTGCACATGCATATTAGTATATAAAGGCCAGAGGCAGAAATGTGATGGGGATCTTGTTCAATCATACTTCACATTAAATAAATTAATTACATCTGTATTTATTCATTTTATAAATGTGTATGTGTTACATTCCTGTACTAAACATGCACTTCATAGAATGAGTATTGAGATGAGAAGAAAATTTGTGAGAGTTCATTCTGTCCTTCTAACTTACGAGTCCTAGGAATGAAATCAGCTGTGAGGCAAGTATCCTTACACACTAAGTCATCATGACAGTTTTACCTTTTGAGACAGGGTCTCTCACTGAGCCCACCAATTGGCTGTCTTCCACCCCCTCCAGCACTGAGGTTGTAGATCCAATCAATCTCCCTCTTTGATGTGGATGCAATCTCTGGTCCTTGTGCCTGTGCAGCAGGCATTTTACTGATTGAGTCCCCTAACTCCAGTCTTAAACCGTCTTAGTTTGAAGACCAGTTGAAGACACCTTATACTCTATTGTGTAAATTGATGTAATACTAACATGATAACAAAAAGGGTTTTTAGAAACAAACATGGAAGCATTCCGAATAGTGTAGAGTTCTAGAGAATGGCTGTTAGGGCAAGGCTTTTCATTGGCTTCACCTAGCTATGACACCATGGCAGAAATCATTTCACCGCTATTCAAAACAGAACCAATGGTATTCAGGAAACCTAGAAGTTCTGTGGCTTTGAGAAATCAAGAAACATAGAGATAAGAATGGACCAAAATAACAAAGTTCATGCACTATTTTCCAATATAGGAGAGTTCCTGGGACCACATTTGCTTCAACTTTAACAAGTGTGACTGGTTTCTCAGTTCGAGGATGCAGTGACACGCTCCGACAGCATCCAAAAGCCATGGCTAGAAGCCAAATAGTTGATGGTAAGGACAGAAACCTCAGAAAAGATGATACCAGAGCTCTAAAATGGACCTCTGATATGTTCCAACACGGAGCCCTGTACTCTGAAGCTCTATTAAAGCCTGCTAGAATAATTCATGATTGAGTCATCAGGGAGAGATCAAATTAGAATGTTCTATTTAATAAGGCAGGGAAGTATATATACATTTTCAACGATGTTCACCAAAAATAGTTTAAAATGAACCTATTTTTATATGCATGAACTTTGTATCCAGTACAACTCATTTCCTTAATGCTCCAGATAGATAGTTGACATTTTATTGTACTTTGGTTATGTTCCAAATTTAATCCCAAGCCACCTGCCCCTTACTGGTCACAGAGCCATGCTCAGGAAACACAAAGCCATTATGCTAATACAAAACTAAGCTTAACACAATTAAGTAGGTAAACTTCCAATACCCTCCCCCAAAAATTACACACTGATACCCAAACCCAAATATATGACTCTATGGTTTTCCAGCCTGCTTCCAGCTCCCAGTCTTACATAGTAGACATTTGTCTGTGTGCTGAGCAGATGTGAATACGATTTTAGCAGACCACTTAAGGTGATAGCCTCCTTTTTTTTTTAATTGGGTATTTTCTTTAATTACATTTCAAATGTTTTCCCCTTTCCAGGTCTTCCCTTCAGAAACCCCTATCCCCTCCCCCTCCCTCTAACACTATGAGGATGCTCCCCTACCCACACACCACTACCTTATTCCTGCCCTGGCATTCCCCTACACTAAGGCATTAAGCACCCTCAGGCCCAAGGGCCTCTCCTCCCAATGATGTCCAACAAGGCCAACCTCTGCCACATATGCAGCCAGAGCTATGGGTCACTTCATGTGTACTATTTGGTTGGTGGTCCAGTCCCTGGGATCTCCAGGGGGTCTGGCTGGTTGACACTGTTGTTCTCTCCATGAGGCTTCAAACCCCCTCAGCTCTTTCAGTCCCTTCGCCAACTCCTCCATCAGGGATGCTGCACTCATTCCAATAGTTGGCTGTGAGAGCTGGCTTGGAGGATCTGCCTCTGTATTTGTCAGCTCTGGAAAAGTCTTTCAGTAGACAGCCATATCAGGCTCCAGTCAGCAAGCACTTCCTGGCATCTGCAATAGCATCTGGTTTGGTGACTGTTTATGGGATGGATCCCCAGGTGGGGCAGTCTTTGGATGGCCTTTCCTTCAGTCTCTGCTCCACACTTTGTCTCTATTATTCCCTCTTGTGAATATTTTGTTTCCCTTCTAAGAAGCACTGAAGCATCCACACTTTGGTCTTCCTTCTTCTTGGGCTTCATAGAGTCTGTGAACTGAATCTTGGTTATTTCAAACTTTTGGGTTAATATCCACTTATCAGTGAATGCATACGGTGTTTGTTCTTTTGTGACTGAGGCACCTTACTCAGGGTGATATTTTCAAGTTCTATCCATTTGCCTGCAAATTTCATGAAGTCATTGTTTTTAATAGCTGAGTAGTATTCGATTGAGTAAATGTACCACATTTTCTGTATCCATTCCTCTGTTGAGGGACATCTAGGTTTTTTTCTAGCTTCTGGCTATTATAAATATGGCTGCTATGAATATAGTGGAGCATGTGTCCTTATTACATGTTGGAGCATCTTCTAGGTATATGCCTAGAAGTGGTATAGCTGGGTCCTCAGTTCCAATTTTCTGAGGAACCACAAAATTAATTTCCAGAGTGGTTGTACCAGCTTGCAATCCCACCAACAATGGAGGAGTTTTCCTCTTCTTCCACATCCTCACCAGCATCTGCTGTCACTTGGGTTTTTGATTTTAGCAATTCTGACTGGTATGAGGTAGAATCTCAGGGTTGTTTTGATTTGCATTTTCCTGGTGACTAAGGATGTTTAACATTTCTTTAGGTGCTTCTCTGCCATTTGATATTCCTCTGTTGAAAACTCTTTGTTTAGCTCTGTACCCCATTTTTAATAGGATTAATTGATTCTTAGGAATCTAACTTCTTGAGTTCTTTGTATATATTGGATATTAGCCCTCTATCAGATATAGGATTAGTAAAGACCTTTTCCCAACCTGTTGGTTGCCTTTTTGTCCTACTGACAGTGCTCTTTGCCTTACAGAAGCTTTGTAATTTTTATCCCATTTGTCAATTCTTGATCTTACAGCATAAGTCATTGGTGTTCTGTTCAGGAAATTATCCCCTGTGTCCATGTGTTTGAGGCTTTTCTCCACTTTCTCTTCTATTAAATTCAGTGTGTCTGGTTTTATGTGGATGTCCTTGATCCACTTGGATTTGAGCTTTGTATAGAAGATAAGAATGAATCAATTTGCATTCTTCTACATGTTGACCTCCAGTTGAACCAGCACTATTTTTTGAACATGCTGTCTTTTTCCACTGGGAGATTTAGTTCCTCTGTCAAAGATCAAATGACCATAGGTATGTGGATTCATTTCTGGGTCTTCAACCCTATTTTATTGTTATCCTTGACTGTCACTGTACCAATACCATGCAGTTTTTATCACAACTGTTCTGTAGTACAGCTTGAGGTCAGGGATAGTGATTTCCCCAGAAGTTCTTTTACTGTTGAGAAGAGGGTGATATCCTCCTAATCTAACAGTTTTTGTTTCCACTTGATTTGCCTTATCTTTGAATTCTTTGAGTCAGATCTTTAAAATAATCCAATTATTACCACTAAGCATCATTAAACTTTTGAACCTGGAAGAGTGATGATAAATTGATAGGGTTCCTAGGAGACAGCACAAGAATGACCACATGTGTCATTTTATGTTGTCTTTTTCCTGAACATTAACAATGGAAAGATTGGAGTCTTCAGAACCAGAGAATATGAGGTACATGATCTGATGAGCAAATGGTCAGGGTTTCAGGTCTTTGTCAATACTAGAAAGGAAAAAAAGGACAAAGATGTCAAGGATGATTATTAAATGACTAGGAACACACTCTCATTAAGGAGTTCCATGGGACCCAGGAGAAATTACCTCATGGAGAAAAGCTTGCAAAACCATATCTAGAATATCACTGCCCATGGTCTACATTGGTGGATTCAAATATGTCAGTCAGGACAAGGTTACAGTGAACGAAAACTCTCAAATTCTGAAGTTAGAGTAGCATACGTGTTTTATCTTGTTACATGTCCATTTCAGATTACAAGGACTCTGTTTCCCATTACCTGCTCTACTCATTTCAGGATCTAGATGAAAAAAATAGCTGTTCTCAGCAACTTGTAGTTCATAGAGGCAGAGTATAGATGGTGCAAAACAATGTACTGGATCTTAAAATCTTCACAAGAAAGTATACTGTTGCTTCAGGGAACTCTATTGGCCAGATCAAGTCACATGATGAAGCTTAGAAATCAAGAGCAGAGAATTCTAGTACATAGCTTGTTTTCTCCTTTTCATTCTACCTGGGATCCCAGACAAAGGAATAGTGACATTCACATTCCAAATCTAGGAAAATACCTCATAGGGAGTTTGTCTCCCCATTGATTCTAGATCTTATTGAGTTGAGAATCAATCTAAAACACCAAATTTACTGAGTCCAAAGTTAGTCTAAGGAGTCTATACAAGAGATTACTCAAAAGGTTGTTTCCAATAAACTTGTAATGTTGGCTTAAGTAACAGGTTGTATGCAGGGGCAGGGATAATATGCATCCAAGTTGTTTTTTGAACTCATTAATTATATGTGTAGTGGGATTGATGTTGGTATTTTTTGTTATTGTTTTGTTTGGGGAATTTTTTGTTTTTGTTTTTGTTGTTCCCAACAATGCAAAATGATTTTGGTATCTTGTAGACAAACTTTTCAGTCTACTCTGTTCTCCTGTGTAGTAAAATGAAGAATCAACTGTAGTTGCATCTATCTATGATGTCCACATTGATTTACCTTCCACTAGGCACTAGTCAACTGAAAGAGACTTAAAATACAGAAGCTCCCAGTGTCTCAACCACCAACCAAGGACTACACATGGAGGGGTCTGATTGTTCTGGCAGCATGTGTATAGTAGAGAATTGCAAGTTCGATCATCAATAGGAGGAGAGGACCTCAGCCCTGTGAAGGTTCTGTGACCCAATGTAGGGGAATGCCAGGGCCAATAAGTGGGAGAGGGTCGGGTGGCAGACATGGGGAGGCAACAGGGGTTTGTTTTTGTTGTTTTTGTTTGTTTCTTTGTTTTTTGGAGGGGAAACTGGGAAAGGAGAAATTTACATGTAAATAAAGAAAATATCTAATAAAAAAATACAGAAGTCAGTCAGTTAAGTAAGCTGGAAAACATACTTGACAAGTGGATTCTCTGGCAGACACAGTGCTGTTGGAAACTGGCCTCTAACACTTACCAGTTCCTGTGTGTGTGTGTGTGTGTGTGTGTGTGTGTGTGTGTGATTTATGAAGATACATACACATTATGTACAGTTTTATGTAGCATATATGGAGACCAGAAATCAGCCTTACTCAGTAGCTCTCCATTTTATTTTTAGAGGCAGAGTCTCTTAGTGAGTGTCACACTGATTTAGATAAACTGGCTGAAAGCAAGCTCTAGGAATACACATCTGAATTTTTTCCCTAAGTCTCTGCCCACCACCATTGATTTCAGCCACAACCTGACTTTTACTACTCACTCTGAACAAGCTGTTTTTTTAACCTCTCTGAATGTAATCACTCACTTAAGAATTGAATATATATATTATTCAATTCTTGAGTATATTATATTATATATTCATATATATATGTGTGTGTGTGTGTGTGTGTGTGTGTGTGTGTGTATGTGTGTGTGTGTACACACACATATATACAGTTCATGGTAAATTACAATGCAAATGTGACAGCCAATTCTACTGGAAACTAAAAGCCCAAATGACTTCTTAGATATATTCCCATAGGGTATTCATTGTTCTTTTTATATACTTCAAAACCTCTGCTCCATCCATTTCTCTATATCCTGCCCCCCAAAAGAAACTCAATTCTGAGGCCATAATTTACAACTCCATTAGGAAATATTTCTAGAAAACCATTCAAATGTTTCCATTTTTGTATTTCAGTCTCTATGTTCTTATGCTACAGAAAGCCATTTTCTCCTTTGATTGCTGTTTAAACTCTTTAAGAACTTGTCAAGCATTATTATGTCATACTCACCCAACTTGGGGATTTAATCTTCCACTCCATCCACTTCAGAACATATTCATTTTCTGGAGTATCCAGTGACATGATCCCAGTAGCAGAGACAAGGATTTAAGCATTTAGGTTCTCTTGAGTAACTTTGATTTCTTGAATCCTAAGGAATCTTTTAGAGGTAGGCCAATATAAAGTCAAACTTCAAATAAATTCCACAAAATGACACGTGTTCTTTTCATTATTCATTTTTGATTAAGAATCTATTCCAACAGCTCTGTATGCTAATGAGAGGATGAGCTTTCAGAGGCAAATAAAATTGGAAAAGCAAAATTTTTAAGTCATTCTTTAAAATCCTTGGAGTCATTTGGGTATATAAGGAGGGAGGAGGACATTGAATGAGGTGGGATAGGAAAGAAAGGGAATATTATCAATATAAGTTGTATTAAATTTTGAAACAATTAATTAATTTTTTTGAATTTAAAAATAAAAGCTTTAAAACTTTTTCAAGTCATTTGGGTGACATTATTTAAAAATTAAAAGTCTAAATGTCTACAATGGTAAAGTCAAGATCTGCATTAGATAATTTCCTAAATTAAAAGTAATTTTGTAGTGTCCAATGGCCTCTATCAAATGGCTCTGTAAAGTTCTCAGATATAAAAAGCAAATTACTTGAATTGTAGAAATGTCAAAATAGAGCATTAACTAGTTGAAAGTATACAAAGCCCTTGAGAAGGTGCTCCATATTTAGGGAACAGTGCAAGTAGCCACTGTTGCTGTGTGACAGAGAGCTTGGGCATGTCACTTGAATTGTCTGCTATTTTTTCATCTCATATCTGTTTTATGAGAGGAAACCAAATCCTGTATACTGTTACCCAGGACACAAGTTCAAGGGATCTAAATTTTGGCAACTGAAGACAGTGGCAAGAAACTGAAAAGAGGTAGAAAGAAGCCAAGGCTCTTCTGCCTCTGCTTCAGGATGCGACTTGAAAATTAATTCTCGTCTGTGCTCCCCACCTCATTGCCATCTTTCATTGCTTGACAGGTTTGATTTAGCTCCAGCCTCCATCAGATGACCCTTGCTCCACATCCAAGTCATAACCTACATTGTCTACTTAAGTTATAAAAATGGTGCTGTGACAAATATATTGTCTTCTTTTAGGTTCTTACCAATTCCATTTTCATGCACAATAATTACCTTGAATCATGTCCATGCTGTTTAGAAGTCTCAAAGAGGTTCCTAATTAGATAATAGTTGATGACACAGCACACTGAGTGTTGAAACAATGCAGATAACTGTTAGTGCCCCAGTACAAATGATAAAGAGCCAAGCCCTGCATGGTATGAAGCTAAATTATAGAAACTATTCCAGAAAGAATTTTCTATTAGAAGAACCAAGGAATAGAATATAAACCTGTATTCAACCATCTTTTTTTTTCCTCAGAAAGAAGCAACTTCTGAGACTTCACAAGTGGCAGAACAGCAGGGACAGGATCCTTTCAACCTCCATCTACTGTTAGGAGTGATGGCGCTGGATCCACAGCCCTCTCTGCCCCTTCCCTGCAAGTGGAGAGCCTGCCTTCAGGGAGTGCTTTAACCCAGGGACTCGGGTGAGATCTGCCATTCTCTCTCCGATGACTTTCTAAGGTGGGACCAGCTAGGAGGCACAGGCCTCACAGGTGGCAGAGAAGCCAGGACAGGATCCTCTCAACCTCTGTCCACACCTAGGAGAGAAAACAGATCCACAGCCCTCTCTGCACTTTTCCTGCAAGTGGAGATTCTATCTCCAGGGTGTGCTCTGACGCCAGGACTCAGAATGGACAACTGATCCACAGCCATCTGCGCCCAGGTTTTACCAGAGGAGTGCTGATCTCCCAGAAGTGCTGATACAGGCTTACAGACCCACAGGAGGAACAAGCTCTAGTCAGAGACAGCAAGAACATCTAACACCAGAGATCAACAGATGGCAAAAGGCACACGCAAGAATCCTACCTACAGAAACCAAGACGACTTGGTTTCATCAGAACCTAGTACTCTCACCATAGCAAATCCTGGATATCCCAAAACACAGAAAAAGCAAGATATGGATCTAAAATCATATCTCACGATGGTGCTAGAGGAATTTAAGAAGAGCATGAATAACTCCCTTAAAGAAATACAAAACACAGGTAAAGAGGTACAAGCCCTTAAAGAGGAAACAAAAAAATCCCTTAAAGAATTACAGGAGATCATGAGTAAACAAGTAGAAAGCACAACCAAACACGTGAAGGAATTGAGCAAAACCATCCAGGACCTAAAAATAGAAGTAGAAACCATTAAGAAATCACAAAGAAAGACAACTCTGGAGTTAGAAATCTTAGGGAAGAAGTCAGGAAACATAGATGCAAGCATTACCAACAGAATACAAGAGATAGAAAAGAGAATCTAAGGCACAGAAGATACCATAGACAACATTGACACAACAGTCAAAGAAAATGCAAAATGCAAAAAGTTCCTAACCCAAAACATCCAGGAAATCCAGTACACAATGAAAAGACCAAACCTAAGGATAATAGGTATAGAAGAGAGTGAAGACCTCCAACTTAAAGGGCCAGTAAATATCTTCAAAAAAATTATAGAAGAAAACTTCCCTAACCTAAAGAAAGAGATACCCATGAACATTCAGGAAGCGTATAGAACTCCAAATAGACTGACCAGAAAAGAAATTCCTCCCACCACATAATAGGCAAAACACCAAATGCACAAAACAGAGAAAGAATACTAAAAGCAGTAAAGGAAAAAGGTAAAGTAACATATAAAGACAGTCCTATCAGAATTACACCAGACTTCTCACCAGAGACTATGAAAGCTAGGTTGTGGGCAGATGTCATACAGACCCTAAAAGAGCACAAATGCCAGAGCAGGCTACTATACCCAGCAAAACTCTCAATTACCATAGATGGAGAAACCAAAGTATTCCATGACAAATCCAAATCCACACAATATATTTCCAAAAATCCAGCCCTTCAAAGGATAATAAATGGAAAACTCCACCACAAGGAAGGAAACTACATCTTTGAAAAAGCAAAAATGTAATCTTCCATTGAAACTAACAGAAGATAGGCACATGAACGGAATTCCAGCTCTAACAACAAAAATAACAGGAAGCGACAATTACTTTTCCTTAATATCTATTAATATCAATGGACTCAATTCCCCAATAAAAAGACATTGACTATCAGACTGGGTACGTAAACAGGACCCAACATTTTGTTGCATACAGGAAACCCACCTCTGTGACAAAGACAGACACTACCTCAGAATAAAAGGCTGGAAAATAATCCTCCAAGCCAGTGGTCCCAAGAAAAAAGCTGGAGTAGCCATTCTAATATTGAATAAAATTGACTTTCACCCTAAAGTGATCAAAAAAGATAAGGAGGGATACTTTATATGCATCAAAGGTATGATCTACCAAGATGAACTATCAATTCTGAACCTCTATGCTCCAAATCAAAGGGCATCTACATTCATAAAAGAAACTTTATTAAGCTCAAAGCACACATTGCACCATACACAATAATAGTGGGAGATTTCAATACCCCACTCTCTTCAATGGAAGATCATGGAAACAGAAACTAAACAAAGACCCAGTGAGACTAAGACAAGTTATGAAACAGATGGATTTAACAGATATCTATAGAACTTTTTATCCTAAAACAAAAGGATATACCTTCTTCTCAGCACCTCATGGTACCTTCTCTAAAATTGACCATATAATTTGTCACAAATCAGGCCTCAACATATACAAGAAGACTGAAATAACTCCATGTATCCTATCAAATCACCATGGACTAAACCTGCTCCTCAATAATAACATAAACAATAGAATGTCCACATACACGTAGAAGTTTAACAACATTCTACTCAATGATAACTTGGTAAAGGAAGAAATAAAAAAGAAATTAAAGTCTTTCTTGAGTTTAATGAAAATGGAGCCAAAACATACCCAAACTTGTGGGACACAATGAAAGCAGTCCTAAGAGGGAAAACTAATGGCTTTAGGTGCCTCCAAAAAGAAACTGGAAAGAGCATGTACCAGCAATTTGACAGCATATCTGAAAGCTCTAGAACAAAAAGAAGCAAATTCACCCAAGAGGAGTCAAAGTCAGGAAATAATCAAATTCAGGACTGAAATCAACCAAATATAAACAAACAAACAAAAAACCTATACAGAGAATCAACCAAATCAGGAGCTGGTTCTTTGAGAAAATCAAACATGTATATAGTAGAGGATGGCCAAGTTGGTCATCAATGGGAGGAGAGGTTCTTGGCCCTGTGAAGGTTCTGTGCCCCAGTGTAGGGGAATGCCAGGGCCAGTAAGTGGAAGAGGGTAGGGTGGCAAGCAGGGGGAGGGGAGAGTGAACATGGGTTTGTTCTTGTTGTTATTTTTTGTTTGGGGTTTTTTTTTGGGGGGGTGGGTTTTTTTTTTTGAGGGAAAACTGGGAAAGGAGAAATCATATAACATGTAAATAAAGAAAATATCTAATTGACAAAAAAGGGTATGGCTCAAAAAAAAAAAAGAATAAAACATTCCTTTTGATTTGGAAAAAAAAAGGAAATGCAAACAAAGCCACAGAGGGTTTGTTTTGTTACAAATCATTCCAGAATCTTCAATGTTCTTCCATGTTTTTTAACACACCAAATGGAGAAAATTACATGGATTACTTCCCAGATTTATTTGATCACAAAATCTTGTGTATACTAAGTATCTTGAAAGAAAAATGTTCTGTAGAACACCAGATTGGCATTATTACTCTAAAGAATTTGAGAAAAATTAAACTGTAGTTAAGACAAAAAAAAAATCTGTCAGAATGCATTGATCAAGTTTAATAATATTCATATGGAAATTGATGCATGCTTTATGTCCTGCTGTTAATTGCATTTATTATTTATCCATTAAAAGAATTATGCACTTTCTTGTCAGTGCATAACTCGAGATAAAAGTAGTATTTGAAGAAGTGTAATCTTTACCATACCATGTGGTTGGGATAGAGTGGTTAGTTTTGAAACCAGCTAGCTTTTTGAGCTTACACTGTTAATTCAGTCTTCATAAGCATTGGCATAGAATGGTGGGCTTTAAAACTACCTAGGTTTGTGAGTATAGATTGTTATTAATTCAGTCTCCACAAGCCTTCACTGACATGGTATGTAGTGAATTATTAAGCTAGATATTAAGACATTTTCAATGGTTAACATCTAATATCATTTGTGAACTTCAGAAGACCTAATAATTTTCTCTGTAGATATCTGACAAATCCTAAATTTGAATAGCCATAGTTTCTATTAAAGACAACAATTTGAAGAGCTCTTCTCTTCAGCCTAAATAAAGGGAAATATAGATTATGATTTAACTTTCTAATAACAATTCAAGGGCTAGAGAAATGGCTGAGTGGTTAAGAGCATTGACTATTCTTCCGAAGGTCCTGAGTTCAAATGCCAGCAACCACATAGTGGTTCACAACCATCTGCAATGAGATCTGACGACTTCTTCTGATGTGTCTGAAGACAGCTAGAGTGTACTTAGATATAATAATAAATAAATTGTTAAAAAAGAAACCTATAGCTAAAATAATATTAAAAATGTCAAGGACAAATTTTCTTGGGCTGAAGAGATGGCTCAGTTTGTGGATGCTTTGTTATTGCTGTTGTTGTTGTTGGGTCCAAACCCAGTAAAATAGATTTCTCAAAAACATGAAAATTTGTAAAATATTTTTCATGTGCGTTATTGTGAGTCACAACTTTTTCTAGGGAGACTCAACATACATTTTTTTTTACCCCAGATAGGGAGTCCTTGATAGACCAAAGTACAAATGTCACCAAAGTTCAGTTTGATGAACCAATGAGTTTTATTATTTATGTAGAGGAATATGGGTAAGGGGCTGCTTACAGAGGCATAAATGACTCAAAAATACCTAAATCACCAAAGCCCAGCCTACCATAGGTGACAACTAACAGAAACTAGAAATCTGGAGCTCAACAGGTTGGAGACTATCCTGACTATGCATTTCAGTTTGTCTAAAACTTTTCCAGGAAGCTGAAGTGTCTCAAGGTTCTGACAATATACACAAAAAGGAAGGTATAAATTAATGTTTAAATAAAAAACAGTTCTCTAAATTATCAGTATCTTAATGTGAAGGAGAGGGAAAGAGAATGAGCAGAGGGAGAAGATGAAGAAGAAAAGCAACAGGAGGTGGGAAGAAATAGCCAAAAAGAGGAGAAGAAAAGCCAGTGTTTTGAATTATTTTGCCACTTTGTGAAAAATACATAAATATAAGGAAAATTTCCTACTAATGTATTATAAAAATATAAAGAAGAACCATCATTGGCACAATATAAGATGTATCCAATTCTTAGCCAACTTATTAGAATAGCTTTTATAATGTTCTATGGAATTGTCCAATGTCTCTGATAATATGTACTGTTATTGGTCCTTAATGCAGAAGATTTCTACAAAAGCTAGTTCCATAATTTACTATTAACCCTTATTCTAGATTCAAATGTTACATAGAACTGAATACAAATTAAACATTATATGTGACTTGAATGTTTAAAATGTAGTTGATTATCATTATTAAAATGATCTAATATTTATACTTGAAGATGCATCATAAATAGCCTTTGAGGTATTACTTTTATTGACAAGTTTACACAGTAAGATCCCAAACTATGGAAAGTTTAAGTAGTTTGTCATGGATAATAGAGTTAGCAAGTAGCCAAACCAGGGTTCATACCCAACTATATTTGATAACATCTTGAGTTGTGTACTTTTGAAGGTGTCACTTGAAAATTTTTCATACATTTCTCAATTTTCACAGTTCCATCTCTTTCCAGGTTGGTTTTCCATTATCTTTCCTATACAACATTCTTCTTAAGCCTATAGTAGAGTAAATTCCAACGATGTCCAGAATTTTCATCTGGCTACAAAGAAATGGTCATCTCAGTTTATGAACTATGATGACAAAAGAGGAATCTTGGTTTGCATAGCACTTGTTGGCTAATACTTGAATCCCATTTATCCATACCTGTAGAAATCTCATGCCTGGACGTGGGTATTATGTTTTTATTTTTGTTGGATATTTTCTTAATTTACATTTCAAATGTTTTCCCCTTTCCAGGTCACCCCTTCAGAACCCCCCTATCCCATCCCCCCTCCACCTGCCTCTATGAGGGTGCTCTCCTATCCACCCCCACCCATCCTACCTCCTAGGCATTCCCCTACACTGGGGCATTGAACACTCTCAGACCTGAGGGGATACTGTGTTCTTTTTTGGAGCAGTAGCATCCAGGCATTCAGGGTAACTACATTGTTGTTGTTTTTGTTTTGTTTTGGTTTGGTTTGGTTTTTTTGGTATCTATTATTTGAGTCACAAAGGCTGCAAGCTTCCATATAACTTCTTTTTAATCCCTGCCCTATTATGTACTTGCCACACACACTCGTCTACTCCAGTCACATCCAAAATATCGGGGATAAAATCCTGATAAAGGATAAGAGGCAATAAGACTTCAAAAGGAGATCTGTGCCTCCTGGATTTCAGACTAGTCGCTGGTATTAGTCTTTCCAATCGTCAACACGGCCTCATAATTAGGCATAAAGGTACCCCAAGAAATGATTTGTAAATGGTTAAGATTGGGCATTATCTCCTGGCCGACACAATTTTTCCAACTATCCTAGTTTAATATTTTACGTACTAGACAGTAATTGAAGGGTTTCCCTCACTCTAGGACATTAGCTAAAAGTGTTAGGTCGAGATTCCCCTCTGCCTGCCTCCAGCAAGAACCAGAGAATTAGCATAAGAATACCTCAACAGGCAGGGCTCTACCCCTCTTCCTCCTGCTTCACACCTAGCTACCAAACACTGCTGACCTTGGTGTGGGGGGTCGCTTGTCTACGTGACTTCAGTCTAGCCCTAGGACTTGGGGAAGAAGGACTTGGACTCACATGCAGGACTAGCACTAGAACTTAGATGGGCTAAGATTCAGATTCATGTATCTCTCGCAGTCCCCGGGCCCAGAGCACTTGGGCCCAGGGGATGCAGCACCAGTTCA
>NW_022196897.1:94508917-94534788 GCF_008632895.1 Mastomys coucha
TCGCCTACGCCTTGTCGACCTGACTAGGACCCCCGTTTCTCCCACAGGTTGAGGGAGGCCCAGATCGGCCCGCCCGTGGCATGTACTCTCATCTCTGAAATTTTCATCTCCTACTACCCTCTGCTTAAACTTCTGTATACACAATAGTCTTATATACAGGACTTAATTTTCTGGCTTCCATAGGTGTTCCGTGTTAAACAGAACTAAAGAGTCAAAGCTAGGATTCCCATATGAGAAAGAACATGAGGGTATTCTGATGTCCTTCTGGTACTTATCTACTTCATTCAATATTTTTTATAATTCAATATCTTTACATGCAAATTTAATTCTTTACAGATGTATAAAATAGCATTGTTTACATGTACTGCATTTTCACTCTCTATTAATCAGTTGATGAACATCTAGACTACTTCCATTTTCTAGCTATTGTGGCTAGCACAGCAATGAATGTGGATATATGAGTAACTACATGAGAGGATATTGAATTCTACATGCCTAAGAATTGTATAATTGAGTCATATGGTAGTGTTATTTGTTGAGGGCAGAAGAACTCACCAGACCTAGAAACATGATAGCTTAAAGATAATCTTCATCACTTTACCCCACAAGACACTACATACCCTTTTCATTCCATATTTGAAATCCTAAATCCTAGTGCACACTAGCCACAATATAGGCAATAGCCCCATGCAGTGCTTTGCTACTGTGTTATGCAATAAAAGGTTTCTACATCATCCCCTCTAGGAAATATATACTTTGGTATTGATAACTGAACTTTCAGGACTCTGTGGTTAACGTGGTAATGACTTACCCCTTTCTGGATCTCAGTTTCTCTGCATGGAAAATAAGAGTGTTTCATGGTATCCCCATGGTTTCAAGATGACTGGATCTACTGTGACTACCACTTAAATCTTTTCTGTTGAAGCTCTCCATAAAGCCTCATTCTGACTTTCCTGGAAATCTTCAAAGAACAAGTTGCACTATATCCTTCAAATACAGATATTTGATGACAAAGTGTAACAAGAGTCAGCTGTGTGTCACAGAGCTGAAAGAGCACACAAAGAGAATTTAGTCTAGAAGCTACCTGGAGAAGAGTCTATGGTATGGTGAAGATCATGTGGGTATTAGCCCTGCTTCCTGACACGGCTCCTAAAACTCTTGGAAATATGTGGAGTAAGGTCCCCCTCCTTTGATTTTGTTGATTATAGGTTTTGGTTATCTCTATAAATTCTTTTTTCAGTGTATATGTGTGTGTTATCATGTGTATGGCCACATGGAGGTCAGAGGACAACTTTCAGGAGTTGGTTCTTTGCTTTCACTGTGAAAGCCCAAACTAAACTCAGATCTGCAAACTTAGGCAGCGAGCACTTTTACCAACTAAGCTATCTCTCAGGCTGCTTTATGTTAGGGAGAATGCAGTCAGCTTGGATTCTCAGACTCTCTCTCCACTTGCAGTCTTAGGAGAGAGAAAAGTAGCTGAAGGTCAAGTTGACCTCCCACTGGAGGTTTAACCAGTTTTGGTTCTGTAATGAAGGTTCGGTAAAATACTAAAAAGAATGAATTTGAGGGATTCAGTGTTTGTGCTTGCCAGGAGCATGGCAACCCCTTTCCACAGGGACCGGAGTTTCTATATTCTGAACACTCTCAGACCTTGCTGTATGTGGCTTTTTGCATGACTGTCCATCTCTGTCTCTCATTATAACTTTCAGAACAAGTCAGCTAACATTGGTATCTCCAAGTCCTCTGGGTGGCTTTTGCAAAATATCATATTCAAAAAGAGATGCTATGGGAACCTTTGGTTTTATCTTCCTTTGTAACTAGCCTCTGAAGTAGGGAGAAATGGAGAAGGGGGACATAATACTTCAAACTGTGAAAGCAGAAGGCAATGTCATGACTGAATAGAAATGGTGGTCATCAAGCTTGTGTCCTCTGAAAAAATGCAACCAATCTTAAGTCATCATTGTTGAGTGACTATGTAAGAGTAGAGAGTGGGAGGAAATACTGTGGTTTGTTCCTGTGCCTTATAATACCATTCAAATAAAATCTTTAATGAAGAAAAGAAAACAAGATAGATAATAAGCATGAAAAACATTCCAGGCAGGAAAAGTGATTGACACAAATGCCTACTTTCCAAAAAATGCCAAATAATTGAGTGTCATGAAAGCTCAAGATGGGAAGGGTTCAGAGAGGTGACATGAAAGTTACTGAATTAGTACTAAGGATCTTGGAAAAAGTTAAAGAAAACTGAGGTCTAAAGGTTGGGATGGAGATTGGTGGCTAGATTATTATGGCTGCAATAAGGAATAAACAAGAGCAATCTAGGTTAAGAGAAAGGAGCAATCAGCATAATTCAGAGACAGAGTCCAAAGTTTAAAGTAACTTGCTGCTGCTGTCGTGAGAAAGAAATGAATCAGGGTGACATTCCAAGTTACGGTTTGGTTAGGTAGAATATAATGATAATATTCCTTAAAACAAGGCAAAGAATCAGATCTATATACAACTTTTTGAAGAATAGTTTTAAGTGTTCTTGAAACTACCAATATGTTTTTGGTACAATTGGGAAAACTTCACGCAGATGAACTAGATGTTTCCTGGCAAGAGTCATGAATGTTTATCTCATAGTCACTGCATAGGGAAAAAAGTAGATGAAATGATAAGAAACTTCATAATTTTTAAATTACATTTTATTTCCCATGAAGACCTTGAATAACACAAGAATTAAGATAAAGTGTCGCAGTAGTGAGTTCTCTACACAATCTTAGAGTGTCTTCTACAGGAGTAATTGAATCTCAACAATGTATGAGTTACAAAAGATCAGGGATTGTCCTCATGTTGCTTAGGCAGGTGGAATGAGGATTACTGTCTATATGATACACAAGTGTCTTAGCTACTTTCTCTATTCCTGTAACTCCCTTTTATGTGCAGGAATAAACAATAAAAGGAGAAAGGGATTATTTAGGTGTCCAGTTCCATAGAGATACAGTCCACCATGGTGGTGAAATCATGGAACCTGGCAGGGAAGACTGGCAGGGAAGACCTGATAGCGGGAGCAGGAGGATGTCTGGTCATATTGCAGCTACACTCAGGAATCAGAACATCAATAACAAGAGGTAGTAGAAGAGCTCTAAAACCTCAACATAACCTTTCCCACACAGGGATCCACTTGCAATAATGTTCCACCTCCTAGAACTCTCACAACTTTTCCAAACTGCCACCAGCTGGGGAGCAAGCACTCTAACACATAAGTGTTTTGGGGTACATTTATTTAAACCATAATTTAAAAAAAAACTTCCCTCTGGGTTCAAGAAAGGTCAAGTAGAAGATTGTAGAATATTCCGACAGCTTTCAATTATTTATCTTAGTGTGTGGTATAATAATCTGCCTTATATGAATTTTACTGATATGGCTGTTTCCCATCTTTATTGAAAGACAACGATTAGAAGAATAAACTAACCAATACCCCCAGAGCTCCAAGGGACTAAACCACCAACCAAAGAATATACATGGTGGGACTCATGGCTCCAGCTGCATATGTAGCAGAGGATGGCCTTGTCGATCATCAGTGGGAGGGGGGGCCTTGATCTTATGAAGGATCTATGCCCCAGTGTAGGGGAATGCCATAGCCAGGAGGCAGGAGTGAGTGGTTTGGTGAGCAGGGGGAAGGGGGAGGAGATAGGGGGTTTTCAGAGGGAAAACAAGGAAAGGGGATAACATTTGAAATGTAAATAAAGAAAATATCTAATAAAAAAAGATTACTCAAGAAAAAAAGCTAAGTACTTAAGACTGAAAATTTCAAAACAAATGCTCAGTAATATAGCAGAGATCAAGACAGAATGGTCGACAGAAATGTAAATAAACACATAAATCCAGTCAATGACAGGACAAGGAAGGTTCCTTCTCACTCAAATTATGAAACAGGACAATATCCTTTAAGGGATTTTAGTGGCTAAAATAACCTTTAGAGGCCATAAAAGAATATCCCTGGCTGATTTTTATAGACATAATATTAGTCATCTGATTGTCATTCTTGGAAAATAGCCATTCTAGGAAATATAATCAATTCCTTAACTTGGACATTTCATTACAATGAATCCTCAAATGTGGCTGTCTCACATTCTCCAGAATCAGTAGACTTTTTGTCAACATTAAAATGAAAACATGCACAACTGGGCATGCCATTTATTTGAGAAAATAGATGCCGAGTAAAAAATCCATGCTCTAATGAAAACTTGTAGTTATTTTTAAAACATTTATTGGCAGTGATTTCCTCTTGACAGCTGTTCACATACACTAATTTTTATTCTTTACATAGATTTTTATGCCCTTGGACCAATTGAAATCTTGCAGTTAACAGAACTTCGAGCAAGTCACTGCTCTCAAGTGTTTTCAATTCTGTTCAGTTCAATCTTGAGTGTAGCTGCTTAGGGGCAATATGCTTGTCTTCCAATTTTCGTGTTCTGAAAACACATTGTTGTGGTTAGTAAGCATTAAAAGAGCCTTCTAAATTTAACAAACATTTTTGTTCCCTTTACCAAGCCCACCCACCAGAGAAGATAAAACTTTGATTTCATCCATACTTACTCATCTGGTTATAAAACCCCCTGCTCCTACAAAGCCTGCTGAGCACTAGAGCTGAAAAAGAAATGCTCAGAAAATATGCAAGTCCTGAGCCCAAGAAGAGGAAAGAATACAATTCAATCCAAGTGGTAGATTTAAACAGCTTAAATGCTCTCACTTTATCAATGTCAGATATCCTTTAATTTCTCTGAAAGCACTTGCATAAATTCATAATTGGCTGAAACCAGCTTGCTGTTTATGTGAGGACATTCGTGGCTAAGTGGGACATAGAACCTAAGAATTCTGTCTTTTTTCTATGTTGATAATTTTGAGGGTAGTCATGTGAGCATAAATCTAAAAACCATTAGTAGGCTGTAAGTGGGGGCTGAGTTAATGAAATTGTTTGGTACAACACTGCTAAGGAAGACGGATGACCCTTGATAAATGCCATTTAGAACTTGTTACTAGATAATGGCTAAGAAGATATAAGACATTGTGATCCCCTTCGTACAAGTCAAATCTGAGTGGTAATGTTTCTTTTCTTTCTACAGAAGGAAAATGCTGAGCAGGGAAAGAAGAAAGGATGATTTAAAATGAGGCAAAAATATTTAACTGCAGGAATTTCCTTGGTTTTATGTCCTATCTTAAAAGCTCAAGCAATTTTTACTCTCTATGTTGTATTACCCAAATATTTAGCTTAGAACTTTAGGCATCCTCTTGCCAAGTAGTTTGAAAAACATAGCAATTTGACATTTTCTGTGATCATATTAAACCAAGAAACATTAAGATAGAAAAGACCTTCCAGAGTAGCTTATAACCACCAAGAGTTTTTATATCCCTATGTTTATGAACAATATATGCAATTTAAAATCCATACCATTTAATTATCAATAAATAGATTCATTTTGATGTTTAATTAGAATAATGTTAATGGTTTAATATATTGAATTCTCAATTGATAAAAATGTGTGAGAAAAAGTAAGTAAATGTATGACTTAAAAATTATGTTATTTTATTTTGTTATGTTATTATGAAAATTATGTAATTATGTTATATTTTTTAGTATGAAACTAGTTGTACAAAATAAGCCTGAGAAATTATTAGCATCCTATAGCACTCTCAGTGTGTAAAATAATAAGATCCATTACTCTTAACACATTGGAAATAATTTATACTCATAAGTACTGAGTTCTAATATGGGACCATCAGTGCTAAGTTCTCATGCTGCATTCTAGGAAAAGTAATGAACAAGTGAATTATATATCTCTTGATAGATAGATTATGCTTTATCAGTGTAAACTCAGCTTTTGACTGAATTAGGGTTTCTTTTATAAATGTGTGTGTGTGTGTGTGAGAGTGAGAGAGAGAGAGAGAGAGACAGAGAGAGAGAGAGAGACAGAGAGAGAGAGAGAGACAGAGAGAGAGAGAAAGCACAAAGTTAATATTAATTTTTATGAGTCTACCACACATCAAAGAACCTAACTACAGCGACTCATTAGAGGTAATGTTTTCCAGGAAGCAAACAATAAGATTACTTTGGCTGCCAAATGGTTGTGGTGCATGCTTTTAATCCTAGCACTCAGGAGGAAAAGGCAGGTGGACCTCTGACTTTGAGATCAGCCTGATCTACAGAGCAAATTCCAGGAGAGCCAGGGCTACACAAAGAAACCCTCTCTAGAACAAACAAACAAAATTGATTACTCCAGATCCACTCCAGATTAGTACCTCGGAAGTGGGTGAGGTAAAAAGAATGGAGCACAGGGAGAAGTATATGAGTAGATGTTGAAGAATTCACAGTAATGGTGCAGTTGATCCTTCCAGGAGCTCTGCTTTAGGAATAGCCTTGCAAAGTGGTCAGGGAACTGAGGTTGGAATTTTATAATTCCATGTTTACCATTCACTGAATATAGGTTAGCCAAGGAACAGGAACATTACTTTGGATGAGACAGCAGACTTCAGGATGAGGTCATCTAGCTTCCCAAGAGGTCGCAATACAAACTGTTTAATCAACTGCCTTCAAGAACTGGGTGCATTTAATCCTGAATTTGGTGGATTGGGAAAATTGAACAATATGCTAACCCATCCAACTCTGTGACTCTGTTTCTGGGACTATACATGAACCCACTCTCCCTACCTCAAAAATTAGACAAATATTACTAACCCTACCAACACTCAATCTTAGCTCAGGCTTTGATGTCAACGAAATGCCAAGTGAGGGTTTGCTTGTGGCACTCCACACCCATAGATAAATGTTAGGTTCTCCCCACCAACCCTGACAAAGTCAAAGCACAAGAAATCCTGGGTCTCAAAATTCTGAAGACAGAGTCAAACTACATTAAAATCAGTATAAGGAATACAAAAGAATGGTTGCTAGATGATGTCTGAAAAGTCTGTGTGGAGTAAAGAAGGAATGTGCCTAAAATGTAACTGAATTTTGTTGCAATTCTGATAGACCTTGAAGGGATCTATTTTCACTGATCATAATCAGTGTTGTGCATGATAGGAATAAGTCATCATACAACCATCATTATGGCTTTTTGAGTACTAAGTTTAATTCATTTAGTATAAACTATAATATGTGTCTGTTATATGCCAGGCACAATGATAAACCTAAGTAATGCATAATTTTATTCATAGTCCAGTGAAGAGACCAGCACAAACTTACAATTATGAAAAAGCAAGGTAAGAATTTTGTTTGAAAGCCATAGGAGTAATTTCCAGGATAGAATTATAGTTGTGTAATTTAAAAAGTTAAGTATCATCAACATATTTATATGTATAATTCTCTTTTAGTAGGAAATATTGTCATAGGAAAAGAATGCAATTATTTTCAGCAACTGTGGCCCTCTCAGCAGGGGCTGCTTATAACTGAAAGAGATATAAAGACTTTAGGAAGTTCTCAGCATTGAGAACCTTCCTTCTCTGTCATTTGCAAGACCACAGTCCACTTTATAACTTCCCTTCCTCCTCTTAGTGTGCCAGCATATGTGAATAAAATATTCTCTAAAAGAGAACACAAAAGAAAATTAGACACAAATATGACTAAACATGCTTGTTAGAGCAGTGCAAATTGATGCTGCCAAAGTGTGCACACATTCCTTAGCATCCAAGCTGTAAATGAAGGCTTTGCTGACTTCCTTCTCATTCCCAACTGCCACTCTGAAGACATTTTCTTTGTTAATCTTCTGCTAATTAATAGAATTAGAACTCTTGTGTGTCACAGAGCATTGTGACAACTGTGTCTAATTAATCAAGATTGTTCCTTCTTTCCGTTATTGCCTTGCCCTTCCCCCCAACCTTCGTTAATTTTGGCAAAAGCAGTACATTTGTAAACAAGGAATGCACATTGCTCAAAATGTGCTCAGCCTAATGTAAACATCAGAAGATTATATGTAAACATATACAGGTGATTACAATGCCCTATAAGTTTAATAATACTGAATTTGATGGGTAATCTTGACTTGTCAGATTAGTAGGATTTAGAATCACCATTATCTCTGAATATAACTGTGAGGGAATTCAGGGAGAATTACATGCAGTGGGAAGAATTTCTGTGGACGTGTATAGAACATTCCATGGGCTGGAATTTGAAACTGAATTAAAAATGGTAAAAGAAAGCAAAAGTAGTAAAAGATCTCTCTGTGCTTCCTGCCTTTTAATACACTGTGAGCAGTCATGTCACACTCTCACTGTCACAGCTAGAGCTACTCTCACCAACATCCCTTCCCCATGATGATGGATGGCACTTTAAAATCACCCACTAAAACAAACCCTTCCTTCTATTATTTGATCTTGTTAAATATTTCATCACAGCAATAAGAAAATAAATCAATGAAATATATATTTATATTTATATTTACTTATATATACCTACAATAAATGCATAGATATATACATATAGGTAACAAAAGTATGGATGAAAAGGAGCTACATTATTTGGGAGAGAAATTGAAGAAAGAATTCTCAAAAGATACTATCTATAAGGCAGAGGATGATATGTAGTAACCAACCTTCAAGATGATCCCCAGTGACATCCTTATCTGAGTTTACACACTGTTGTGTAGTCTTATCCCATAGTGTGGAAGGGCAAACCTGAGTAACCAACATAGTATAGTAGAAGTAATGTTGTGTATTTGCACTGTCTGTAGCATGAAATCAATGAAAGCTTCTGCCTTGGTCTTTGGGATCACTTGTTCTAGAAAAAGCCAGTTCCTATATTATGAAAACTCTTAGAAATCCTGAGGAGAGACCCAAGTGGACAGGCTTCCTGAAGACAGTTATCAATGATTGGTGAGTCCTGACACTGAACCCTTTTAAAAATCTAACAACTCAGTTAAGTGACCCCATCTGCTACTTAACACCTAGTGTTGAAAGACGTTAAGTCAGAACTGTCCAACTGAGTCACTTGAAAATTCTTGATTCACAAACACCTAAACAGGCCATTAATTAATTTTTTTAACTACTGATGCTGGTGATAATTTTAAATGCACTTTCCCTTATTTCATAGTCCAGTTTGTATTTTGACTTGTATACCACATTTTATTTATCCATTTCTCCAGCAACTAATATTTATATTATTGTACCTCTTAAGAACATTTTAAATAATGCTAAAAACAGTATGATATAAAATAACTCAAATTCACATTTATTCAGAAGTGCGACTGATAACTTCCATGAAAACTATTTTCAATTGTCCTAGGACCTTTCATACTGTAATTTCCAGTGGCTGCACTACGTTATATTTCAATTTAAAATACACGTAAGTTTTTAATTTTCTTCACATCTTTGCCAATTCTCATTGTTTCCTAATTTGTATTGTGGGGTGGGTTTTTGTTTGTTTATTTCCATAGTGTCCAGTGCAGTGCTTATAAAGTATATTTATCTCACTGTGCTTTGTTTGCATTTCCTAATGATTAATAATGTTGATTTTTAATAGCTTATTGGCCCTTGTAAGTAATTTCTAGAGAAATATCTATTAAAACATTTCTTCCATTTTCTCTAATTTTCATAACTTGATACTCTCATACATTTATAAAGTTTAGTCATCCCCATTCCCCTTCTCCATCCACATATACTCCAACTGGCACCTTTCTTCTCAATAGGTCTCTATCCTACTTTAATGTCTTCTTTTTGTGTGAAGACAACTGAGTTTAGTTCGTTACTTGCCATAGTATGACAGAAAGCCTAGCCAATAGAATGGACCATGTGGTGAATAGATTTTTATGGCTTGAAGACAAGGTAGAAAAGCTGATAACTTAATCAATGTCAATGATTAATTTTTATTTTTATTTTTATTTTTTTTCTTCTCACTCTGGCCCCACTGTCTCCCACCCTGCTTGCTCCAGCCCAAAGATTTATTTATTATATATAAGCAGACTGTAACTGTCTTCAGACACACCAGAAGAGGGCATCAGATCTCATTACAGATGGTTGTGAGACATGATGCAGTTGCTGGAATTTGAACTCAGGACCTTTGGAAGAGCAGCCAGTGCTCTTAACCACTGAGCTATCTCTCCAGTCCCAATGATTAATTTTTAAAAGCCCATGAAAGGAACATTAAATATCATTGAGATATTACATAAGGCAGAAATGTATGTGTTATGGGCATACAGAGAGAATTTAATGTTTGTAGTGGAATTTTAATCCAGCAACATGGCTTCTCTAGCAGGCAATCACATACAAAGACCTTGTATATATGGTCTATATGATCTGGTTAGAATGCAGACATGCCCTGGATTATAGCATGATCTGACTGAAATACAATGAAGGCAAAATTAGTTTGTAGAAGGAAGCAGCCATGTTTGAACGTGATGTCTAATTGAGGGGCAGACAAAATGATAAATCAAATAAACATTTGACAGGATGAGTCACAGATAGGGTATACCCAACTCTAATAAGAACATCATAGGAAAGAGGGGCTACTTAAGACAGTGCAGGGAAAGAAAAGAGGGTATACAGACTTGGTTGTGGTGGTGTGTATGGCAGTTTTACCATGACAGTCTTACAGGAAGATGTTACAGAGAGTACAAGCTAGATACAGGTGAGTCAGACAATAAGAAGGAGTTGAAAGATTAGAACATATTATCAAAATTAGTATGAGGCCAAGTAGAGCAATTCAGTCAGAAGCCAAGAGAAGCCAGATTGAATCAGGCAGCTTGGAAGATTAGATTGTGTGGAGGCTAGAAGCTTACAATTTGAATCCTAGAGATAGTTACAATAAAGAAGGAAACACTCTGAGATAAGCTGTATATTAACACAGCTTGGGTATAGCTCTCATGTTAGCTCATCATGTGAGGAAATAAAAACTGCATTTACACACATTGAAAGAATAACTTTTCAATAATAATGATAGGAGAAATTTCCCCAAATCTAGGAAAGCATGCAACAATGTATTTCAAGCTATCAAAGTAAATAACTGACTAATAAGATTGCTATATTTTAAATTTTTATAAACACATAAATATAGCTCAAAACACATACAAACTGAGGCAGTTCATGATTATGAGCTACAGAAATAATTAAACAAGAAATATACAGAGGAAGAAAAATATGAGCACAGGAAGGAATAAATTTCACTAGAAGAATAAATGAGCAAGGGTAATCTGGGAAAAATAAAGCTAGAAATCAGTAGCAATAAAAGCTGTAGAATTACACAATAATGTGAAATAAATTCATGAATGAATGAGTAAGGAGTCCTTGAAGCAGTTTTGGAAGAAATTAAAAGAATTTGAGAAGTCAATAAAAATGAAAACATGATTTATCCGAGCCTTTGGAACACATGCAAGATTGTTTATGAGTAAAGTTTATAGCTATTGATACTAACCTTAAGGAAAGGTAAAAATCTCAAATAAATAACCCAATTATGCACCTGAGCATTAGAAAAACAATACAAGTCAAACCCTAAAGTAGTAAGTAGAAGAAAATTATAAATGTGAGACTCAAAGAACAATTCAAATGAAATGATAAGTCTGAGAAAATCCTAGCCAATCTATTGAAAGCAAGAAAGCCCTAAATTGATAAAAACTAGATATGAAAAGTGAAATACTTTAACAGATTCCAGACTAATTTGTAAGCTTCTATTCCAATAAGCTGCCAAATTTAAAAGAAAATGGATAAATTCCTAGACATATACAGCCTACCAAAATTAAATCAGTACCATCATCTATGACAAGCAAATTAGAGCAGTATTAAAAGTTTCCTAACAATAAAAGCATAGGATTGCAAGGAATTCATGCAAAATTCTTTTAATAATTTTTTTAGATTATAATTATTTCATTTCTACTTTTCCTTTCCTCCTTCCAAACCCTTTCATGTACCCACCAACCCCTAACCTGCCTCCTTTCAAATTCATGGTCTCCTTTTCTTTAATTGTTCACACACACTTATACACACACACACACACACACACACACACACACAAATGCACAACCTGTTCAACAAAGCCTTTAATGAAGAGCTTAACTTCAGTATTCCTCAAGTTATTACCTAAAATGTCAAGGCAAATAACAAGGCCAAACTCATTCTATGAGGCTAGCATTGCTATTACACAAAAATTAATAAAAGTACAACACCAACCAAGACAATAAAAAGAAAAACACTGGACCAATTTATCTGATACAATAGATGCAAAATTTCTCTATGAAATTTTTGGACATCAAACTCAAGAACACATTGATCATCCATCAAGTACAATGATCTTTCTGGTTTCCAACTAGGGATACAAAGACTTAAAACAACACTATTATCTTATATTTCACAATAGGTAGGTCAGAGGGCTTACACAAAATGGCTGAAAATTAAAATCAAGGCACCAACTTTTCAAAGAGGGGGAGATGCCGGTCTGGCATGGCCTTGATGAGCATAGAATGACATGGTTCCTGCCCCTGTACAGGGCCAGCTGACTTGGGCCTCCATAAGTACTGGTGGCTGCCATGGGCATAAGACTTATTTGTATAATAATGTACATATTTCATGTTCCTCCTTCAAGTAATGCCATTCCTGCTAATGTTAATGACTCCATGATAATTGGAGATGGCCCATGTCCGGGAGGTAAAAGTGTGGCCAATGTGGCAAAATAGTTTCCTAATGCTGGAACATTCAGGACAACCCTTAATACTGTGGAAAGGAATTCTAAGATCATGGGTTCAAAATTATATAATTTCTCAAAAAATAAGGATGCAATATGAATTAAGAGGGCCTTTGCAAATCTGAAGGAACAAAGGCAGCTGCATTAATGAGCCAGCTTGTCAGAAAATACAAAAGCAGGCAGATATAAAGTCAAACAGATTCCTGAGGTCAAGGTCATCCTGGACACAAGCATAGGTGTGGTAGCAATGGTAATTTCATGATGGAGTCCTATCCAGGCATCTTATTGCCAGTGTTTAACAGAGGCAAGTATATCTCTGAATTATTTTACAATGTTAAAAGGAAATGTTTGTTTGTTGTATCCTAAGAATTAAGGGGTTGGGGTCACAGGATGCTGATTCATAAGATAATCAGAAGAAAACCTAGAATAAATGACTGAATTGTTATGTAAAGTAAAAGACTCTGCAAGAGATGAACTATACAGAGAGTTTCTTAGAATAGCAACGGAAAATGCTTGCAGAACTGTCTCAAGTAGAACATAGAGAACTGTCTAGAGATCTCCAGAGAAAGCTATCTCCAACAAAATACAGGTTGCCAACTTGAACCCATGATTTGACTTCAAGTCATTTGTTTCACTGCTCCCAGATAGCCCTTCCTCAGAACCCATCTCCAAGTAGAGGCTGGTCCTTGGGAACTAGTATTGTAGTTATCAGTCTCTGGAGGCCTTGAATACTTTCAGTTTTATTAATTGTTGGCAAATTTTAGTTCCCTTGAGAGGATTGAGACAGGCTGACAGTTCTTCAAATGGCAGTTCAGGAGACTAGGCCTAGATCCCTGTTTCTAAGAACTGGGCAAGTCCAGGCAAGTTAATTACTGGATAAAAGCCAGTCCTCTGGCAGCCAATCAGAAGCTGTCCTGCCATCAACAGCTATCCAACCACCTGACCTGATAAAAAGGCAATGGGACAGCAACAGTTTCCAGACATACTTAGAAACAGTTTCCAGGCTTCCCCAGCAACAGTTTCCACGCCCACAGCCCCACCCCCAGCAATGGTTCTAGAATGTCTCTAGATACAAAGCCAACCAATTAAGATAAAGGTCACCTACTCCTCCCTGGAAGTCCCCTAATGTGCTTTAAATTGGGCCTGGGAGCTCACTTAGGCATGCCCATCTTGGTAAATGGTAGACCCCAGCATGCTGGACATTTGCCAAATAAAATGCTTTTTGGTTTTGCATACTTTTAGAGTCCAGGGTATTATTCTTCAGCAAATCATGGACCCTTACACCCTTTGGCTTTAAGACTGATGTGTCAACTTCTTTTATATTTAATTTCCATATTCAGACTAATAACAAAACATATTTCATGTGGTTTTACTATCTAGGATTTCTCCTTGTGTTTTAAAAAGATCACATGATTTCTTTCAGTCGATGTTTGCTGTTTTTGAGCCTTAATTAAATCCTGGAGCTCTATTTTCCCATATAACATAACATAGTCTTGGTGTGATATCAGAAAGATAAAAGGTCATGGAATACAAAACCATGTCTATAGCTTCTGGCATATACATATTGTTCTTTATATTTTTCATTCACTTTTTGATTCATGACAAAAATGGCCAAGGCCCTGGAAAGAGGATATAATAAACTCAAATGCAGAGTCTAAAGATTTCTTTGTACCACATCAGAAAAACAATTCCATTTACTTCTAAGTTATATTTTATTATAATTAAAACCTTCTTTCACATCTAAAGGTCATCTGTAAAGATGGCTGAAGGTGAGCTGGTTGACATTTATTCAGTGTTTACCACACAAAATCAAATATCTATACTCATGTGATTGCTACAATAAATACTCATAACAAAATAGGATTATTTGGCAGTTGGAAAAATTAAGATACAAGAAGTTACAATGGAGTCTTGCCCATACCTGTAAACTGTGAGATGGAAACCTTAGAAATAAACTCCAGGGTACATGTTTGGAAGCCCATATCTGGCCATTATTGAAAGCTACTTCTTCTCATAATCAGAAAGGAATTCTTTTATATATAATCAATTGTCTTGGATACTTTTACATGGCTGAGATAAAATATCATGATCAAAGGAACTTATAAAAGGAAGGGTTTATTTGGAGCTTGCAGTTCTAGAGGTACCGGCGTACGTAACAATCATAGTAGAGAGTATGACAGTAGCTAGGGAGACAGGATGTCGGTGTAGCAAGTGAGAGTTCACATCCTGATCCACAATCAGGAAGCAGAGAGAGCACTGGGAATGGTAGAAGTCTTTTAAAACATCAAGCTTGCCCCCAGTGATACATCTCCTAACCCTTTACAAATAGTTCTATCAGCTAGTGACCAACTACTCAAATATGAGCCTATAGGAGACAGTCTCATTCAAACATCATCTCTGGGTAGAAATAGAAAAGAAGAAATAGAAAATTCAAAGAACTATTTATGTGTCAAACACATTCATATGCATTAACTCACTGAGTCCTCAGAAATGTCCTACTTTGCATACAATACCTTCTCTGTTAGGTACCAGAGCATACATTACTCAGGTCATGCTTATCTACAACTATTAGAGAGCTTCCAGTGGTACATCTACCATCCTTGTAACGGCTAAGTATTCCCCTCCTCCACCACTGCAATATCCTCTGAGACACATATTAACAAGATTCTTCTTCCATGCAATGCATCCATCCTGCTTGATGTCTGGGAATCAGAGACAGCCTGACTGTAAACATTACTAAAGATGTATTCCACATGTGTACCATATGTGTTCCTAGAACCTATGGAAGCCAGAAAAGGGCATTGGATCTCCTGGAACTGTAATTACAGATGGTTGTGAGCCACCATGTGGGTGGTTGGAATTGAACCTTTATTCTCTGGGAAACAGACAGTGTTCTTAAGTGCTGAACTATTTCTCTAAACCACTACATGTCTTTATTACACAAACAGGCAGTCAACATCAGGGTCTTCCTTGGACTTCAAAATCAAGGGCTTTTATTCTCCATTTACCAATCAAAATACTGATACTCAGATTAAATAATTTTTTGCAACTTAATTTGGAAATGTTAAAATTAAGCAATCAAATGTAAATCCAAAATCCTATGTTTCTTACAGGATGCCACATTCCAGCGAATGATGTATACATTCAAAAGCAAAAAGGCAGTATTTTACCTGCTAGAAGAAAGGAATAAAATTAGAAAAAATACTCTGAGTGTACTAGAGGAGAATTGCAATTAGCAACTGTGAAATCTTGGGCCATGCTTAAAGACTTAGACCTAAATGTCATACTAAATGCACCTAATATCCTCAAGAAATGAGCTTCAAGTACACTGCACATAGGTGTGTATCAGCCACATTCACTCCAAAGAATGTCTCTTTTTATCTCAGGAGCACATTATGCCTCAATTACAATGTCATCTAGGTCTTTGGTTTAATTTATAAGCAAAATATATTAATTTCAGGCTAGTTGGAAATACCAGGAAACACTGGTACTTAGTCTGTAAGATCATTTCAACTTTTCCTGAAAATGACATTATTCAAATACTAGTTTTGTGCCCAGGCCTTTGCTTGGCGTGGTTCAACTAGTCTGAAAACGCTCTGGCAGATGAGAATTCATTACATGCTTTCACAGGGGCTGTGTTTGGTGTCAGAGAATACCAAGCTGCTGTTTGCCCAACTTTAGCTTTTGGTTCCCTTTGTTTGTAAACATGCAGCCTCTTGTATACATGGGTGCTCTCTTGCGCAAAGTTTTGTTGTGTTACCTACACAGAAATAGAGTGGAACTATTCTTATGCTGTATTTCTTATTTGCTTTCTCCTTTCAGAATTTTCAGTCAAGCTTCTTAGAGACTTTCAGTCATTGAGGGTCATTCACTCAACACATATTTATTTACTCAGTGTCTACTGTAGCATGCCACAAACTGTCCTACTTTGAATACTACAGCCCATAAGATTGACAAAGTATGCTCTCACATATCTCAGAACCCCTTGGAGAAGGTGGAAAATAAATGGACAAAATACATAGGTTGTGATAAATGCTGTGAGAGACAGAAGCAAGATTATGCTATCCAAGTATCCAATAGGTAAGAAAATGCATTTTACATATGGTAATATTTGAGCTGACATCTGAAAGATAATAATAAGAAAAGAGCTGGATGACAAAAAATATTGCATGTGTCTGGAGGAGTGTGTGCAGCTGCACAGAGGAAGAAACAACAGGGCATGTGTGAGGGAAAAGTACACTAGGAGAAAGATGACTGAGCTAAGGCTATGGAGGATTAAAGTCACCAACCTTTAGCCAATGAAGTTTACTCTTTTATTTGATTTTCCCATAAATCTGATAAGAGCATCTTTTCTAGAAAGAGAGAGAGGGAGAGAAAGACAGAGACCAAGTCTCCAGGAATTTAGTTAATTTCATTTGGATTTTTTGCCCCAAGACTAAGAACAACAGGTTTTTGCATAGTGTCTACTAAGATCAGAAAATAGTTTCCAATCAGCACACAAATGACATTCTGTAAACAAAAATTCCCTTTTAACATCCTTAGCTCCTTGGAGCCTACAAAGTATGTTATTGTTAAAAAGGGAGAATTTTGGCAAGTTCTTTTAAAAGAGCCCTGTTCTGACAGTGAACTGGGATTGCATTTATATGACTACTTAGTTCTGGGGATACTTTCTGCAAGATAAGGTGAAGCAAGAAGATGGTGTGGAGTCTTGTCTCCAGGGAGTGGCAAGCAGATACTATAGGGTGGCTGAGGTACTAAAGTCATATCATTCTCTTCTGTGCTGATGACTGTAAGGTGCTCTGCCCCTGAAAAATTTCAATTCCGTGGCCCCTGCTCCTACAGGGGTTCTCAACATCCTTTTTACAGCAGAGTTTTACATTCTTGGAGAATACATGAAAGTAGTAGAAGTTCAATTCTGATTTGAAAATCAGAATTTTCTGTAAAATTGGAAAAGAAAATCTCCCAATTATAGCACCACTCATGTATTTCTCTTCAGTTTTATGCCAGTGTATGAGCAAAAATATTTATTGCCCTGACCTTTCTTGAGTCTATTTGTTGAATGAGCTGAGCCAAAAAGGATACAATAAGGTCAGGTTTTTTTTTTTTTCCCACTGCCCTCCAGCCATTCTACCAACTCTTTCTTCTCTCTCCTCTCAAAACAAAGTTTCTAGCTTTCTTAGCCATTCTGGGTAATAGTAGACTAGTGTCACCTTCCATTATTAAAAGTAAATCTAAAACAACATTCAATCTCCCATCCACTTTTCACCTGTTCTCTTCCTCAGTGTGATGTGACTTAAGAATATCAGAGATTAACACTGAGACAATGACAATGCCTGCTTGACATCCAGCATAACATTCCCACTTTCTTTGCTCCCCTTAGCAACGTTAGGTTGCAATAGGAGTGGGTGAAGAGACTCAGGGAAGCAGTAGTCCATTCACTGATGTTCTGCTGTTGATGGTGTAGCTGAGCTCTCTGGATGCTGTTCTCAAGAGCTGCTTCCAGATTTCTTCAGAGGTTTCCTATTGAGCATCTTCCAGGTCTTAGACACACATATCACTCAGTTTTCATCTCAAATTCTGTTCAAAATAGTGTATATAGTATAGGCCTTACAGCATGGGTCTGTAGTTATCTTTCAACATTTCTATTCATATGTCCACCACATTTCTTAAAAAACATGGAGGTGTTTAGTCCTGGCCATGATTATTCACACTTTTAGTCCCAACACTGAAGATGAAGGCAGAGGCAGGCGGATCTTTGTGAATTTGAGGCCAGCCTGGTCTTCAAGTAATTTCGACTACCTAGAGTTACTTACTGAGGCCCTGTCAAAAAAAAAAAAAAAAAAGACAACCAACCAACCAACAAACCAACCAAGCCAACAACCCAAAAAGTCTCAGTTATCATTTTATTCTAGTACATTTATATATTGATAAAACAAAAGTTCTCTTACATCTCTACATGTATCCCATCTTCTTTATATAATCATTACACCTGTGATGCTGTCTTACCCTAGTTCAATAGTCATTTACTTCCCATGACATGAGAAAGTGCTTTGATTCAAACATGATTTGTTGCTTCCAAAATTCATATTGGAATTTAAATCCTATTGTGAATTGTTGTGAGTATAGAAATGTAAATAAACTAAGGTACATAGAGATGGTGCCTTTTCAAGGTAGCTGTAACAAGAAAGGCCGATATAGTGAGATGCCCATGGTTAAAATATGAGACTAATCAAGAGACCCCAAGACACAAATCTTCCCCGTATTTTGTGAATATCACCACTTTGGGACTCTGACAGCAAAAGTGCCACTACCAACCTCTCAAACTTGGGCAAGAAATGTGAGCCAAAGTAATCTTTGCCTTATAAGTTGCCCACTCTATAATAGTACATTATAAATGTGGACAACAGAAAATGAACTAATAGGAATCTCTCCTTTTTTTTTTACTTCATTCAACAAACATAGTCATTGTGAACTTGTATTAGAGCATAATATATTTGCACAGTGATTAAATTCTGTGGCATACTTCTTAATACTTCTCAGTGCTACCCTACAATCCATTTTCATGTGGATATCTCTCATCTCCTATACTTTCGTGGTATTTGTCAGAATGCGTCTTTGTCAAGACATCAAGACATTCTAAAGAAACTGAGCATCAACATGATACCCCTTTCACTCTCTGCTGAGCCCAGGTGGCCAACACCATTTTTTTGTTCCTATAGTGGTTGAGAATATAAACCCTTTAACCATAATCTGAGAATATGGCTTTTTATGGTTGCATGTCAGATCTTAGTTAAATTCTGTATTTGTGTAATATGCTTTCTTTACTGCTCAGAGGTTTCTAGAACCTTAAATTTGACTATCCTATCCCTTATCCTACTTTCTCACAATAGACATATGACACAATAAACTAGGCTACTTTCCTATGAGTATATATTGTGACCATTCTAATTCAGAGACACTTTGATGTAGAAATCAAATTATTGAGCTGTAAGTTCTGTTGTTAAAATCATGCACAGATGTCCTTCACATTACCTTGAGCTTCTCTCAATCTTGATCCATAACATACATGACACTTGGGGAAGGAGTAAGGATTGAGATGTGGGAGGAAATGCTGAACTGTAAGAAATAATACCAAGCTGTGTGATGAAAGAGATCTCAAAGTACAAAGACTGGGGATAGCGTAAAGTTCAGGGGCGGAAATTGCGTGAACAACGTGTATGTCACTTATTGGTTGAGAATGTTTTATATTTGGTCCAAGTATGCAAAAAACTGGACACATTAAGTTTTAGTGTTTCAGTGAATAAATGAAGCTTAGTGGATATTAAAGCCTTTTTTTTAGTGGAGGGCATTCACTTCCAAGTCCACTAATGTTTACTCAAAGGGTGGTATACATTATCCTGTCATAGTTGTTAGAGTATGACAACCATGTAAAGTTATGAGAGAAAAGTCTCATTGAAGGATCTTCCAGGCTGGGTGGATTCCTAGGTTATCATGTGTGAAATAAAATTGCTTCACGTTGTTGGAGGGACACAGTTAGGAAGTCACAGGCTATATCTTCCCAAACATTCCTTTTTTCTGGCAGTGAGGTCAGATATTTTTATCACCTATCCTAGGAAAAGGTGAGGATCAGGCTCTTATAAAGTTCCTGAAGAATGCAACTATTAAGTTCATATTGCATAGAAAGGAAGTATATTTAATATAGACAGAATAATAAATTACTACATGACAGCAATTTATAATGTCTATGCCATGTCCACTCTCTTACAATTTCTTCTGCAGAACCAGTTTTCAGGTTTGTAACTATGGCACTGTTGTAAAGAAAATTAGTGCAGAAAGAACATGTGGCATACATCTTGGATCCAGGAAAAATGAGTCAGGGCATCTTCCAAGGCTCAGACAGTGGCTTTTAAGTATTGACTGTTGAGTTGTACTGGCTGGTTTTGTGTGTCAACTTGACACAACCTGGAGTTATCACAGAGAAAGGAGCTCCCTTGAGGAAATGCCTTCATGAGATCCAGCTGTAAGGCATTTTCTCAATTAGTGATCAAGGGTGGGAGGGCCCCTTGTGTGTGGTGCCATCCCTGGGCTGGTAATCTTGGGTTCTATAAGAAAGCAAGCTGAGCAAGTCAAAGGAAGCAAGCTAGTAAGTAACATTCCTCTATGGCCTCTGCAGCAGCTCCTGCTTCCTGACCTGCTTGAATTCCTGTCCTGACTTCCTTTAGTGATGAAGAGCAATGTGGAAATGTAAGCTGAATAGATCCTTTCCTCCACAACTTGCTTCGTGGTCATGATGTTTGTGCAGGAATAGAAAACGTGACTAAGACAAGAGTCTTCCTAACTGGTAGCTGTTCTCATTTATGATGTCTTAATGCTGTTTATGCCAGCTCAGTTGTAGATTTCCCATCACACCTCAACAAATCACTATATTTGATAAGTGATTACTGCCCTGTCTTATTAAAGCTTTCATTATGCAGCAAATGTGTGTCACATGACTTGAGCAAGCAACTGTTCAGATTTAGAGGATTTGTATGCAACTTTATACTTAGATATTTTGTCATGTTTACAATACCCTCACTCATGCAATAATTCACTAACTCACCGGTGAAATAGATAATGTTGTAGAAGCTCAGGGCAGGGATCTAGGAAGAAGATTCCAAAGTCTAGATGTTGGATCTATAATAATGATTGAATTTGAATTTGATTCATCTCAAATTCTACTAGACCTGGTGAAACAGACTGGCTGCTACTGCCCCATCATCTAAGGATAAATTAAATAAAGTCACTCTATTTCATCCTTGGCTTAACTTTAGAAATCTAGACAAGATATGTGGCCAGTAGAGTCCTATATATAAGGAGATCTGAGGGAAATGGGCTTGCTTTTTCCCTACTTGCTTAAACATCTTGCTGGTGAGTTAGTTGCTATTGCTGCCAGATTATTGCCATCCTCCACTGAGAGAGAAATTCAGTTTCTTTATCCATCCAGCATGGACTGAAGACCACTTGCTCTCCAGGATTCCTCTGGGCTTTCAGCACCAGACTGGGACTTTTGAGGCATAAATCCTCATGAACTAAGCAGCTATTGGGTTTTTAGTCTTTCTGGTATAGGTGTCAGGTGTTCTGCTGTAAAATACTGACTGAAATCCTCCTATATAGCCAGGAATCTAGCCAGATAATGTGAGCTTCCCAGGAATGGAAGGCAGGTCTGGAAAAGAAAAGAGGCAAGCATATTTGCAAATGGGCTGTTAGCCCAACAGTGTCTGGTAATTGACTACACTTGCATGCACTGACTAAATAATATTAAGAAAAACAACAACTGGGGCTTGAGAGATGGCTCAGTGGTTAAGAGCACTGACTGCTCTTCTAGAGGTCCTGAGTTCAATTCCCAGAAACCACATGGTGGCTCACAACCATCTATAATGGGATCTGATGCCCTCTTCTGGTGTGTCTGAAGACAGCTGCAGTGTACTCACATACATGAAATAAATAAATACATCTTAAAAAAAAAAGAAAAACAATTATGTCTCTCATTATTAGAAAGACTGTTTCCAGGGTTAAAAATGATATTAAATGACATCTGGGTAACAAAGGTACATGAGTGGATGAATAGTTTTCATTGTAGATAGAGAAAGTAAAGTAAGCATAGAAGTAAATGTGGGTGCTACCTAGTTCTATGTTATGACCAAGAGCAGTTATACCTAAGAGGTATTCAGAACTTAATATTGGTATCATGGCATCACATATTATAATAGACCAAGATTTCTAGAAGAAATATTTACTCTAAGGTAGGTACTGTAAAAGAATACAAAGAGTCAAACATATCTTTCATATTAAAACTAAGGGTATTACTATAGAAGAATAGAAATATCATATACAAAAAAAATGCTTTTTCATAATAGAAAGCCTTCAACAAAATGCCAAAGGAGTACTATTTGTAGAAATCACTATTTGAACAAGAGAGATAGAAAAGTGTTTTTCTCTGAAGCATATGAACTTGAGTTTGATCCCTATAAGCCATTTAAGTATAGTGTCATGGTGGCATGTTTGTAATCTTATGTTGGCCAGGTGGAGACCAAAAGACTCTGGTACTTACTAGCAAGCCAATCTAGACTAATTGGTGAGCTCTGGTCAAGAAGAGACTGTCCTCAAAGATGGAAATAAGGTTCCTAAGATTCAGCCTGGATTGTCCTCTGGCCTACACACACACACACACACACACACACACACACACACACACACACACACACACAAAAGGTACACGCGCAAGCACACATATGTGCATATATCTGCATGCATACATATAATACAAATACAAAAGAAAAATCACTGGATAATGACTTATAATAAACCATGCCAATGTAAGCTAAAACTAGCAGGTATAAATAAGGTGAGGGAGAAGAAGCCTACTTTCAAAGCACCAATTCAAAAAATATTTCATTACTAGAGATCACAAACCACTAATGGGATATAATCAAGTAGCTAGAATTAGTATAATCATAACTAGGAAACTTAGACATCATATGTAATCTGACAGAATTTACTGAGGAAAATGTAATGTATTGAGCAAAACTGTATAGTTTAGACTTAGTCATAAAGAACAAAACAGATGATCACAAATGAAGGATATGCTGAAATATTAGCCGATCTTCGAGCATGCCAAAATGATGAGAAGTGGGGGAAAAACGCATGTATGCAAGAGGACACTGCCTGCATTCTGAATAGAGGTGTCCAAAAAGCTTATTCAAGGATAGGAGCAGAGAGTCATTCAAAGAAGCACTTGTCATACAAAGTACAGACAAAAAACATTCTTAAGACTGAAAACAGCATTGTCAAAGGTAAAGACTGCTAGGAATACCTGGATGCTAGAGAAATAAAAGTGCAGCCAGATAGAAGATCTGTGGCCAAATTATGATGGGCCATTTTGCCTTGTCTTCTTCACTGTGCTGTGATTGTGGAGTTTGCATTGGGAAAGACATTGAGCTGACATATCACTCAGAGTCTCCTGAGAAGCAGATATTGAGTATCAAAAACAGAGGACTTTTAAGAGAAATGACTGCATGGAAGAACATAGAAAAGATGACATTAAAGAGAGTAATGATCTTGAGATGTAAGCTGGACTCTTAATGAAGGAACTGTGCCAGGGAGGATGAATGTAAGAATCAGCAAAACCATTTGTGAGTCCTTGACCTAGATTCAACAAAGGAGTCCAGTGCCAAGAAATGGGTCAGCCATATTATTTGTACCATACTGAGTCATCTGGAGGGAGTAGCCTGTGGTAGGCATGGTTTGTCTAAGCACAGACATGGGCCTCATGTACTGCAGCATCACAGCAACACTCCCTGTCCCAGGAAAACAGCAAAGTCAGATCTTAAGAGCATCAAATTGGTTTCAGACGATGATGTAGTTGGCAAAAGAGATGGGTAAATTCCTAGGAAAAATGTGGAGAGATGTGAACTCAAGCATTTGCTACTCACCAGTTAGCTTTGTATTTCTAAAACAATTTTGTTTGACTTACAAAGGTATTTGTCAACTGAGCTGCAAATACATTTGTCAATTTAAAGTTCACTAAAATAGAAACACAATCCAATAGAGCATTCAGATTTGAACCACCTTTCTGCAGTGGTTAAGTCCTTCCCTTGATCTTTAGGAGACCAGATAGTGCATAATCACCATATCTCCAAAGGTTATTGATTCATGAGAGAACACAATCTCCAAAGGTTCTTGATTCATGAGAGAACACAAATTGTTGAGTACTGAACAAGCAGAAGCTTGTTAATAATTAGATATGCCTTAAATAAAATAGTGAAATACATCTTATTTCTACTTTGAAGTCTGATAAGTGTCCTTCAAATGCTGGGTTAAGGTTGAAGACCAAAGTTGGTAGTGAGGAACAGATATTTTCTCAGTTTTGTAAAGTTTAGGGAAAGTTTGTATTGGTAGATCATATTGAGCTTAGTAAGACAGTAATTCATAATATATTTTGGAGATGCTTTAGTCTGTTCTTAATTACAATAACTCTAAATCCTATTAGAGAAATGAAATGGTCATGCTAGATTCGTTACATCAGGTTTGGAGTCCTCCTTGTTATCAAGTCCCTGAGCAGTTCTCTAAATTGCATAAGAAACAACTATAAAATTGAGTCATTGCCTTTTTCAATGAGCAATGCAATGAACACTGTGATATTGTAGTCACTTTTAAAATTCTTATTAACATCTAATGTGGAGTTAAAAATATTAGCAAAATATTCAAGACTCCCAGTACAACTTTTAAAAAGCTTAACAATGTGCCTTTTCTCTCAAAGGATGATGTGTCTGTTCCAAAAGATGCAACTTAAAACCACAACAGAGCAGAGCTCATTGCATTCGCCATCTTTTCACTCAAGACAAAAAAATTGATATTCAAAGATAGAAATTTACATAAGGAATAGCAAAACTGAATAATCATGCTGATGATGTATTAGATACTCCAAATGAGCCACAGTCTTGGCCTTTCTCTTTTTTTTTTTGGTTTTTTTGAGACAGGGTTTCTCTGAGTAGCCCTGGTTGTCCTGGAACTCACTTTGTAGACCAGGCTGGCCTCGAACTCAGAAATCCACCTGCCTCTGCCTTCCAAGTGCTGGGATTAAAGGCGTGCGCCACCACCGCCCGGAGTTGGCCTTTCTCTTTTTAAGATTATCATTAAACACACTATGACATCTGAATAGTATACACTTACACAAACACTATACATATGCATATATATATGTATATAAACTATATATGGGTGAGACACACACACACATACACATACACAAGGGGGCAGAGAGAGAGAGACAGAGAGAGAGAGAGAGAGAGACAGAGAGAGACAGAGAGAGACAGAGACAGAGACAGAGACAGAGAGAGAGAGAGAGAGAGAGAGAGAGAGAGAGAGAGAGAGACTATGGTTGAGGAGAAATGAAGCACTGAAACATAAAACAGGGCAGGAAACATGGCTTAGTAGGTAAACACCCTTCTTGTACAATTATGAGACTCTGAGAACAGATCCCCAGAACCATTGTAAAAGCCAGGTGTGTATGCAAATATTCCTGCAACCCAAGTGTTGCAGGAAGCTAGAACAGATATGATAGGAGTGTTGGGGCTAGCTGGGTAGCCAGCCAGTCTAGGCCAAAATGGTGAGTTTCAGGTTTAGTAAGAGACCCTGTCTTAAGGGCATAAAGCTAACTCACCTGCTTGCACATACACACACACACACA
>NW_022196897.1:94534798-94540651 GCF_008632895.1 Mastomys coucha
CACACACACACACACACACACACACACACACACACACACACGCAGGCACATGAATTCTTTTCATTATAAATGTCATTCCTGGCTTCACAATCCTGTAGTCATGTTCTGAGTTATGATGTTAAATCAACCACAGCATACATTCGTCTTTTAATTTTTATCTCAAACTCAGCTCTGGCTGGTCATATTTGACAAGGGTATAAATATGACCTAATCTGATACCAAATTTGGTTAAAGATCTGTTTGTTTGTTGCTGTTGTTTTTTTCTTTCTTTTTTTTCTATCTTCCTTAAGTGTTCTTTGGCCCTTGGGAGCTTGAAAGGCTGTGGGCTAACTTGAGCATATTGCCCTCCAGGGCACATAGATCCAATTTTCCTCAATGAGTATGATACAGCAAAAACACTATATCTCTTTTTTTTCCTCTTTTATTGGATATTTTCATTTACATTTCAAATGTTATCCTCTTTCCCAGTTTCCCCCCCAAGACACCCGCTATCCCATCCTCCATCCTTCTGCTTCTATTATGGTGTTCCTCCACCCACACACCAACACCCATCTCTCTGCTCTTGATTCCCCTACACTGGGGCATCTGTGCAGCCTTCATAGGACCAAGGACCTCTCCTCCCATTGATGCATGACAAGGCCATCCTCTGCTACATATGCAACTGGAGCCATGTGTACTCCTTTGTTGATGGTTTAGTCCCTGGGAGCTAGGAGGGTCTGGTTGGTTCATATTGTTGTTCTTCCTATGTGGTTGCAAACACCTTCAGCTCCTTAAGTCCTTTCTCTAGCTCTTCTGTTAGGGATCCTTTTCTCAGTCCAATGGTTGGCTGTGAGCCTCCACCTTTGTATTTGTCAAGCTCTAGTAGAGCCTCTCAGGAGACAGCTAAAACAGGCTTCTGTCAGCAAGCACTTCTTGGCATCCATAATAGTGTCTGGGTTTGGTTACTGTATATGGGATGGATCCTCAGGTGGGGCAGTCTCTGGATGGTCATTCCTTCAGTCTCTGCTCCACACTTTGTCTCTGTAACTCCTTCCATAGGTATTTTGTTTCCCTTCTAAGAAGGACCAAAGTATCCACACTTTGGCCTTGCTTCTTGAGTTTCATGAGGTTTGTGAATAGTATCTTGGGTTTTCCAAGCTTCTGGACTAATGTCCACTTATCAGTGAGTGTATATCATGTGTGTTCTTTGTGATTGGGTTACCTTACTCAAGATGGTATTTTTCTAATTCCATTCATTTGCCGATGAATTTCATGAATTCATTGTTTTTAATAGCTGAGTAGTACGCCATTGTATCCATTTCTCTGTTGAGGGACATCTGGGTTCTTTCCAGCTTCTGGCTATTATAAATAAGGTGGCTATGAACATAGTGGAGCATGTGCCCTTGTTACATGTTGGAGCATCTTCTGGGTATATGGCCAGGAGTGGTATACGTGGGTCCTCAGGTCCAATTTTCGGAAGAACTGCTAAATTGATTTCCAAAGTGGATATACCAGCTTGCAATCCCACCAACAATAGAGGAGTATTCCTCTTTTTCCACATTCTCAATGACATCTGCTGTCACTTGGGTTTTTGACTTTAGCAATTCTGACTAGTGTGAGGTGAAATCTCAGGATTTTTTTTTTTTTTTGATTTGCATTTCCCCAATGACTAAGGATGTTGAACATTTCTTTAGGTGCTTCTTGGCCATTCAATATGCCTCAGTTGAAAATTGTTTGTTTAGTTCTGTACCCCATTTTTAATAGAATTATTTGATTTTCGGGAGTCTCACTTATTGAGTTCTTTGCATACATTGGATATTAGCCCTCTGTTGAGTGTAGGATTGGTAAAGATCTTTCCCCAACCTGTTGGTTGCCTTTTGTCCCATTGATAGTGTCCTTTGCCTTACAGAATCTTTGCAAGTTTATGAGGTCCCATTTGTTGATTCTTGATTTTACAGCAAAAGCCATTGGTGTTCTGTTCAGGAAATTTTCCCCTGTGCCCATGTTTAGAGGCTCTTCCACACTTTCTCCTCTATAAGCTTCAGTGTATCTGGTTTTATGTGGAGGTCCTTGATCCACTTGGACTTGAGCTTTGTACACAGATATAAGAATGGGTTGATTTGCATTTTTCTACATGCTGACCACCAGTTGAACCAGCACCATTTGTTAAAAATGCTGTCTTTTTTCCATTGGGTGGTTTTAGCTCTTTTGTCAAGTGACTATATATGTGTGTGTTCATTTCTAGGTCTTCATTTTTCTTCCATTGATCTACCTGCCTGTCTCTGTATCAATACCATGCAGTTTTTATCACTAGTGCTCTGTAGTACAGCTTGAGGTCAAGGATGGTGATTCCCCCAGAAGTACTTTTATTGTTGAGAATAGTTTTCACTATCCTGTTTTTATTGTTGTTGCTATTTGAAATGAATTTCCAAATTGCTCTTTCTAACTCTATGAAGAATTGATTTGGAATTTTGATGGGGATTGCATTGAATCTGTAGATTGCTTTCAGCAAGATGACCACTTTTACTATATCAATGATGTCAATCAATTAGCATGGGAGATCTTTCCATCTTCTGAGATCTTCTTTGATTTCTATCTTCAGAGACTTGAAGTTCTTGTCATACAGATCTTTCACTTGCTCAGTTAGAGTCACACCAAGGTATGTAATATTATTTGTGATTATTGTGAAGGGGGTAGTTTCCCTAATTTCTTTCTCAGCCTGTTTATCCTTTGAGTAGAGGAAGGGTACTGATTTGTTTAAGTTAATTTTATATCCAGCCCCTTGCTGAATTTGTTTATCAGCTTTAGGAGTTCTCTGGTGGAACTTTGGGGGTCACTTAAGAATACTATCATATTATCTGCAAATAGTGATAGTTTGACTTCTTCCTTTCCAATTTGTATCCCTTTGACCTCCTTTTGTTGTCTAATTTCTTGGGCTAGAACTTCCAGTTCTATATTGAATACATTGGAGAGAGTAGGCAGCCATGTCTAGTCCCTGATTTTAGTGGGATTGCTTCAAGTTCCTTTCCATTCAGTTTGATGTTGGCTACTGGTTTGCTACATATTGCTTTTACTATATTTAGGTATGGGCCTTGAATTTTTTAACATGAAGGGATGCTGAATTTTGTCAAATACTTTTTTAGCATCTAATGAAATGTTCATGCATTTTTTCCTTTGGGTTTGGGTATGTAGTGGATTATGTTAATGGATTTCCATATATTGAACCATCTCTGCATCCCTGTGATGAAGCCTACTTGATTGTGTTGAATGATCATTTTGATGTGTTCTTGGATTAAGTTGGTGAGAATTTTATTGAGTATTTTTGCATCAATGTTCATAAGTGAGATTGGTCTGAAGTTCTCTTTCTTTGTTGGTCTTTGTGTGGTTTAGATATAAGTGTAATTGTAGCTTCATAGGATGAATTGTGTAGTGTACCTTCTGTTTCTATTTTGTGTCATAGTTTGAAGAGTATTGGTATTAGGTCTTCTTTAAAGGTCTGATAGAATTCTCCACTAAACCCATCTGGTCCTGAGCTTTTTTTTGGTTGGGAGACTATTAATGACTGCTTCTACTTCTTTAGGAGCTATGGGACTGTTTAGATGATTTATCTGATTCTGTTTTAACTTTGGCACCTGGTATGTGTCTAGAAAATTGTCCATTTCATTCAGATTTTCCAATTTAGATGAGTATAAACTTTTGTAGTAGGATCTGAGGATTTCTTGAACTTCCACAGTTTCTCTTGTTATGTCTCCTTTTTCATTTCTGATTTTATTAATTTGGATACTGTCTCTCTGCCCTCTAGTTAGTCTGGCTGAGGGTTCGTCTATCTTGTTGATTTTCTCAAAGAAACAACTCCTGGGTTTTTTGATACTTTGTATAGTTCATTTTGCTTCTACTTGGTTGATTTTAGCCCTGAGTTTGATTATTTCCTGCTGTCTACTCCTCCTGAATTTATTTGCTTCTTTTTGTTCTAGAACTTTCATGTGTGCTATCAAGCTCCTAGTATAAGCTCTCTCCAGCTTCTTTTTGAAGGTACTTAGAGCTATGAATTTTCCTCTTACCACTGCTTTCATTGTGTCCCATAAGTTTTGGTATGATATGTCTTCATTTTTGTTAAATTCTAAAAAGTGTTTATTTCTTTCTTTATTTCTTCCTTGACCAAGTTATCACTGAGTAAAGTATTTTTCAGCTTCCATGTGTATGTGTGTTTTCCATTGTTTTTGTTGTTATTGAAGACCAACCTTAATCTGCCATGATCTGATAGGGTGCATGGGATTATTTCAATCTTCTTGTATTTGTTAAAGCTTGTTTTGTGACAAATTATATAGTCAGTTTTGGAGAAGGTACATGAGGTGCTGAGAAGTTATGTATGTTCTTTTGCTTTAAGATGAACTGTTCTATAAATATCTGTTAGAACCATTTGGTTCATAACTTCTGTTAGTTTCACTGAATCTCTGTTTAGTTTTTGTTTCCATGATCTATCCATTGCTGAGAGTGGGGTGTTGAAGTCTCCCACTATTATTGTGTAAGGTGTGATGTGTGCCTCTAGCTTTAGTAAAGTTTGTTTTAGGAATGTGGGTGTCCTTGCATTTAAAATGTAAATGTTCATAATTGAGAGTTCATCTTGGTAGATTTTTCCTTTGATAAGCATTAAGTGTCCTTCCTTATCCTTTTTGATAACTTTGGTTGAAAGTCAATTTTATCCGATATTAGAATGACTACTCCGGCTTGTTTCTTGGGACCATTTTCTTGGAAAATTGGTTTCTAGCCTTCTACTCTGAGGTAGTGTCAGACTTTGTCACTGGGGTACATTTCTTGTATGCAGCAAAATGCTCTGTCCTATTTACATATCCAGTCTGTTAGTCTATGCCTTTTTATTGGGGAATTGAGTCCATTGATGTTAAGAGATATTAAGGAAAAGTGATTCTTACTTTCTGTTATTTTGTTGTTGTTAGAGGTGGAATTATGTTTGTGTGGCTATCTTCTTTTAGGTTCATTGAAAGATTACTTTCTTGCTTTTTCTAGGGTGTAGTTTCCCTTCTTGTGTTGGTGTTTTCCATCTATTTATGGAAAGATATTTTGTAAATTTGGTTTTGTCAAGGAATATCTTGTTTTCTCCTCAGAGTCCAACTCTCTTTGTGATCCTGTGATTCCAGGATCCTGTGATCCTGAGATTCTGGGTGTGTCAGAGTTCCTGAGAATTAAGCTGCCTCTGGGCCCCTGAGAAACTGGTGTGACCAAGCTCCTGTGATCCTGTGATCCTGTGATCCTGGGTGTGTTAGAGTGACTAGGATTTGAGCCTCCTCTGGATGTTGTGGGGCTTGCTGTTGAGTTTGTGCCCAAGGTAAACTGATGTAGACTGTAAGGAACCCAAGCCACTGGTCAGGTGGGGTTCCTGCATCCCTGGAGGTCCTGCAGGTCCCAGTTACTACTGGTGGTGCTGGATCAGATGTTGTATCCTAATCACCCCGATCCTACGATACTGGGCATGCTAGAGCACCTGGAAGTAGAGCCTCCTCTGGGTGCTGTGGGCCTGGCTGCAGAGTTCACACCTCTATAAATCTTTTCTTTAAACCAACTTTTATTTTCCAGAATTATATATTTCATCCTTGAGGTATTGTAGGGAAGTGGATTTTAAAGTCAGGGAAAATGTAATCACAGCTAATGGGATTGGATGTACAGGCCTGAAATCACAGGTACTCAGAGGCTGAGGCAGGGGGATTATTAGTTCAAGGCCTGTCTGGGTTATAGCATGAGTTTAAGGCCAAACTAATTCAGCAAGAACCCATCAGAAAAATGAAAACTAAAATATAAAAAAGCTGAATATATTAGTCCCAGCACTTGGGAGGCAGAGGCAGGCGGATTTCTGAGTTC
>NW_022196897.1:94540661-94542453 GCF_008632895.1 Mastomys coucha
GAATATATAATTCTGTTGTAAGGCTCTTGTATAGTATGTAAAACACCCTGATCTCAATCTCCAATACTAAAATTAAAACAAACAAGCACAATGATGCCTATACAAAGCTAAACATGCCCACAGTAACTATGATCCTAATGTGAAGCTAAAGAGAGAAAAGTGAGATAAGATTGAATAGTAAACCATATGGCAAATTTTTATGATGTGAGTAAAAAATATATAATGTTTCATTATATATGTGTTTCATGTTCTGTGAATATTGGCCTCTGCAATGGGGTCCAGTTGACAGTTTGTGGAGATCAGCCCTTTGTCTTGGCAAAGGCCTGGATTGTTGGAGGGATTTCCATTGGAAATTCCCTTGTTCAGCAACTCAACTGAATGAAACACAGCCCTACCACTGGAAACCTCCCTTGGTTACAAGAGATGGCTAGTTGAGATTCTGTGTTCTACATGAAGTTTCCACTGCACTAAGTTTCCATACCACCTCCAAATTCTCCCCAGTTCCAACTGTATTTCCTCACACTCTCTCCCTCTACTCCATCTCCCCTGACACCTGATCCCTCAGTTCCCATCTCCATCTGTCCCCAGTACAACTGCAAAATCTCTCCTATTCCCCCTCCCAGGGAGATCCATATGTGTCCACCTTTCTTCTTTGCCTAACCCCTCTGTGTCTATGGAATGTAGTTTTGTTATCATTTTTAATGATAATATCTGCTTATAAGTGAATACATATTATATTTAACTGTTTGCATCTGGGTCACCTCACTCAGGATGATTTCTTTTCTAGTTCCATCCATTCACCTGCAAATTTCATGATGTTATTTTTTTTTAACAGCTGCATAATACTCCATTACATAAATACACCAAATGTTATTTACCCCTTCTTCTTTTGGGGGGCAGCTAAGTTATTTCCAGTTCCTGGCTATAGTGAATAAAGCTGCAAAGAAAGTAGCTGAGCAAGTGTTTTTGAGGTAGGATGGAGCTACCCTTAGGTATGACCAGTAATGGTATAGCTTGATCTTGAGGTAGATTAATTCCCAGTTTTCTGAAGAACCACAATGTTTGCATTCCCACCTGCAATGAAGGAGTTTTCTCTTGCTACACATCCTCATCAGTATAAGCTATCACATATGTTATTGACCTTAGCAATTCTGACAGGCATTAAGATGGAATCTCAAAGTATTTTTGATTTGTATTTCTCTGACAACTAAAGATGTCAAACCCTTTAAGTGTTTCTTAGCCATTTGAAATTCATCTATTGAGAATTTTCTGTTTAGATATGTACCCCATTTTTAATTGGATTATTTGGATATATATATTTCTTCATTAATTTTGGATAGTAGTCCTCTATTGGATGGTTTGTAAAATCTTTTCCCATTTTGTCAACTGCTGCTTTGTCCAACTAATGGTGGCCTTTACTTTACAGGTCAACTAATTGTTGACCTTCGTGCCTGTTCTATCAATGTTCTGTTCAGGAAGTTGATTCCTGTGCCAATGTATTCAAAGCTATTCTTTTTTTTTCTTCTATTGGGTTCAGTGTTAATTGTTTTATGTTTAGGTCTTTGGTCTGCTTGGACTTGAGTTTTGTACCGAGTATGGCTCTAAGTGCATTCCTCTACGTGCACATATCCAGTTAGACTAGTAACATTTGTTGATGCTTTCTTTTTTTTCCATTGTTTATTTCTGGCTTCTTTATCAAAAATAAATGGTCTTTCACTCAATTCCATTGATTAACCTGTCTGTTTAATGCTAATACCATGAGGTTTTTGTTTCTTTTTTTTTTTTGATATTT
>NW_022196897.1:94543562-94580196 GCF_008632895.1 Mastomys coucha
AAAGAACAAACACGGTATGCACTCACTGATAAGTGGTTATTAGCCCAGAAGTTTGGAATTACAGGAGGTTTTTGTTTCTATGGCTCTGAAGTATAACTTGAAATCAGAGATGCTAATACCTCTGAAAGTTCTTTTGTTATGTAAGATTGTTTTAGCTAATGTGGGATTTTCATTTTTCCATATGGAGTTGAGTAATGTTCTTTTAAGGTCTATAAAATATTATTGAAATTTTGATGGTAATTACATTGAATCTGTAGATTGCTTTTGGTAAGATGCCCACTTTACTATGTTAATCCTACTGATCCATGAGCATGAAAGATCTTTGCATCTTCTGAAATCTTCAATTTCTTTTTTCAAAGATTTGAAGTTTTCATCATACAAAACTTTCACCAGAGAGAAATTCTTAGCCTTATCTTTTGACATATCAGAGCACTATATCCAGGAAGACAACTTGATAAGAGAGGTGTTTCTATAGTGTAGACATCATTGGGCCTCCACAAAAGCAATGATGTTACATAAAACAACAACAACAACAACAAAAACAACAGTGTGCATGTGATTTTGTTTTGAAAAAACTAATTTTAATTAGATTTTTCAAAGGAGATTTTGTTTTGAAAAATAGAAAAAAAATCTCAATTCTAGGAAGAAATGAATCATTGTGACAGTTTTATCATTTCACAACTATTGCTAAATGGTAATCTATTCTGTAAGCATTAGTATTCTTTATAATGTGATTATGTGCATAAACTGTAGAACTTGAAAGGCGTTGACTATTCATTCTTTGGGTACCATTCTGGAAGGAAAAGTTTAGCACACAAAGCACATGGATGTAAGTAAGAATAACTAATTATTAGCTAAGAAGAAAGCTACCAATTGTGTTACAGAGAAGTCTACCTGTTAGTGACTGTTGATCATATCTCAAGAGACCAAGCTATTGATGCTTTCATACAAATTTCTTGAAGCTCTTATAGACAGCTTCTGTAAATTCAATTATGCTTGTAAGAAAACTCCATTTTTACCCTTGAAAGTCCCATAGTACTTTAAACTCGGCTACAGAATTCACTCTATTATGTTCTACTATTTCAAAGCCTGCTTCTCTCATTTTGTACTATAAATGTGTTTCTTTGACAACTAAAATACACACTTTTCATTCTTTTACCATCACTACCTAAAAAAAAAAAAAAAACCACTCAATAGTTACTGATGAGTACAGAATAAATTAATGTTTCATGATAGATTTATATACATCCCTAAATAAAAGATAAGCTTTAAACACATACAACTTTAAATATTAAAAGTTAAAGAAAAGCTAAAATAGTGCATCATTATAGAGCCTTAGACAAAGCAAGCCGATTTATCATAAGAGGCTTGTGTGGTGTTCACAATTGGACAGTCTGCCAAATGAGTATCCATACACTTCAGCTATGATGTTCTTCTTCCCACATGCACATGCTGTTGAACCTCTTATACTACTACTGATCATTTGAGAATGAAGGAAATGCTTTCTAAGTTAAAGAGAAATATAAAGAATTGGAGATCTGGGGATGATTAGGAAATGTTAGATACATTAAAGAAGAGAAATCTAAACTGGTTAATCCAACATGACTTCAAAGGGATTTTGAAATTCAATAGCCTTACCCAGCAGTTGATGTTCAGTCTTTGTTGCAAGGCAGCTGTTGAATTTCTTCAAGGAGACAATGATCAATTATAGGATCATGTGATTTTACTATTCACTGGAGGTTTGTTCTTTTTATCTTACCCCTGACACTTTCTCTTCTCATGAGGAAAAGAAAGTGTGTGTGTGTGTGTGTGTGTGTTTGTGTACGCATGTGAGTGTATGTATATATGTGTGTGTATATGTGTATGTGTGTAAGAGAGAAAGAGAGAGGGGGAGAGAGAGAGAGAGAGAGAGGAAGAGAGAGAGAGAGAGAGAGAGAGAGAGAGAGAGAGAGAGAGAGAGAGAGTTAAGTGGGGGACTCCATTTGGATGGATTTTTAAAGATGGTTTCATGGTTTTGGATGTCTGTGAGGAAACAATTATTCTACAGAGTCAGTAGTAGGTACAGTTCATTCCAAAGAAAATAGCAGCATAAAGAGTACATATGCATTTAGGAAGAGAATATTACATTTATTTTTTTATTAGATGTTTTCTTTATTTACAATATCTCCTTTCCCAGATTCACCTCCAAAAGAAAAAATAAAAATAAAATAAAATAAAAAAATAAATAAAACACCAAACTAAAACAATCCCCTGTTCCCTGACCCCTCCCCCTGCTCACCACCCCACCCTCTCACACTTCTTGGACCTGGCATTCCCCTACACTGGGGCATAGAATCTTCACAGGGCAAGAGTTTAAGGTGTTGGTCATCATAAAAGTGCAAGTTTTGAAATACTGATTTTTTTCAAACGTATGTTATCAGATGAGGTTATAGAGACTAAAATCAAAGATATGTTAAACTTACCTAGCATGTTTGAGGATCAACTGTACATATAGAACAACTTGCAAAGGTTTATTAAGATCATAAAAATTCTCACTTATATAATCAGTAAAGTAAAAGTATATTCTTTAAGTGAATAAAGCCAAATAAAATAATCTTTAAAAACCATCCATTTAAACCTATTACTATTTTTGTTTAAAATAATGGAAATTCAGGCTGAGTTGACTTCATTTCCAAAGGAAAATGGCCAACAAGAAAGAGGAAGCAAGAATGAATGTATTACCTCATAGAAATCAAGAATGGGTTTAAGAGTCAAGAGACGAGACAGGAACAAGTGGGATTAGGTCCTCTTCTAACTGGCTTACAATGTTCTCACTGCAAAGGAGTCACTCTTAACTAGTAAGAATGTTATTCATAAACTTTTTAAATTAATTTGTTTATTTTAAACTCCCAGATTTTATTCCCCTCCTGACACACTCTCCAACTGTTCCACATCCTATACCCCGACTCTACCCCAACCATCAACTCCACCCCACCAGACCTCTAAACTCCCTGGGGCCTCCAGTTTCTAGAGGGTTAGGTGCATCCTCTCTGACTAAACACAGACCCAGCAGTCTTCTGTTGTATATGTGTTGGGACTTCATATCAGCTGGGGTATGCTGCCTGGTTGGTGGTTCAGTATCTGAGAGATCTCTGTGGTCTAGGTTAATTGAGAATGCTGGTCCTCCAACAGGGTCACCCTCCTCCTCAGCTTTTTCCAGCTTTCCCCTAATTCAACCACAGGGGTCAGCAGCTTCTGTCCATTGGTTGGGTGCAAATATCTGCATCTGACTCCTTCAGCTACTTGTTGGGTCTTTCAGAAAGCACTCATGATAGGTTCCTTTTTGTGAGCACTCATATTCTCCATAATAGTGTCAGGTCTTGGGGACTTCCATTAAGCTGGATCCTACTTTGGGCCTTTGCTGGACCTTCTTTTCTTCAGGCTCCTCTCCATTTCCATACCTTAAGTTCTTTCAGACAAAACAATTATCGGTTAGAGTTTTGACTGCAGGATGGCAACCCCTCCCTCACTTGATGCCCTGTCTTTCTGTTAGAGCTGGGTTCTACAAGTTCCCAATGCAGGGCAGGGGAACACGATTGGGTATTTAGTGGGAGAAAAGGACTGAAGTCCCTGAGGCTCAGCAGAAAGAAGGGTAACATGCAACCTCGGAAGGTAGGTTTGGGGGATCCTCCAGAATATACCAGAGACCTGGGAGGTGAGAGACTCTCAGGACTCAATGAGAGGGACATTAGATGAAATGTCTTACATTCGGGAGAGGGGATTCATAGACTTTTAAAATGTTATACCTTGCAAAGGTCTCCTTTTCACATTCAACTCTTGTGTAAAATCAAGAAATACCTGAGTTGAGCTTTTCCCTTGCAGTAAAGATTAGTCTATTTTGGTTCAGAATCTACTCTAAACCAAGATGGTGGTCATGGAGTAAGATGGCAGAGATCAAAGATGCCATGGAGATGAGTCAGCTCCATTGTTGGAAAGCACAATGGCAAGTCTACTACTACAAATACTATCAATTTAGAAGTAAGCAGAGATGTGTTATTTAGAGTCAGACCCAGGATTTCAACACAGGGTGGATTACAAACTCTGTGCTCTTTAAATAATAATGATGATAATAAGGATAATAAGCAGATTGTATTTATAAACATTCTGAACATATTTTCAAAGAATAATAATGAAAAACTTTAAATCTCCTTGTGTAAAATTAAGCATCACTAACAAGATATAACTTAACTTTATAACAAAGATATAAATTATATATTATTGATAACAGAAGGTAAGTGGAACAAGAGAAAAGAGATAAAAATGGAGCACTGGACTTTGTAGTTTAGTTTTAATACAAGAATAACATGTGATTAAGTTTAAATTTCATTGAAAAGAAATTAGGGTAAACAGTTGCTGAACTTAATACTTTATAGAACCCATTCTTGACAATGCTTGGATGGCCAAAAACTTGAGACCAAATAGGCTAGGGACCTAGAGGAATATCAAATACTACAACTCAGCTAAAGAAACAGCAATAAAATGAACCCTAATGACATTCTGCTATACTCAAAAATCAGTGCCTTGCTCAATCATCATCAGAGAAACTCCCTTCTAAACAGATAGGAATAAATACTCAGGTAGCCAGCCAATATGCAGAGTAAGGGGCCTTAGAATATCCAATTCTAAATGTGATGTTTCCTTCAAATTCCTCCCTTCAGGGTTCAGGGGACTGTGCAGAACAACAAGTGGAAAGAAGATAAGAACCAGAAGAGACAGCGTATACTAGGAAACAAGGCCTTCTCAACACAGCAGGACCAATACAACACACATGTGATCACACAGAGACTGACAGCATGCACAGAGCGTGCACCAGTCTAAGGCAGATGAGGTCACAGTGCTGTCAGGAGGAGAGGACACAAGTCCCCATCCCTAACTCAGAAGCTAGCTCCAATTGATCACTACTAGTAAATGAAAAATTAGCCTTCTCTGATGGAGTCTCACTGGGGATACAAGCTACTCTTAAGAGCAGGCCCAGCAATCAATAGCCAAAACAAACCAAACTCGGTGGCATCTTTAGAAGTTCTTTTTCTCATAATGTTTTGTCAGGGCATTTTATTTTAAACTTACAAGTCTTCCATGTATACATGATGGCTTCCAGTTCCATGTTCCAAAGGGATTCCTATGTGTTAGGATGCATCTCTGCATCTATGTGCATTTATTGTGCTTTTGCTTTGGCTCTTTGTTCTGTTTCTTTTGTCCTATTCTCATTTGCTTGTTTTGTTTTATATTATTTTATTTTATTATTCTTTAGGTTCCTGTTTGTTTTCTAATGAGATACAGAAAGGGTGTCAATATGGATGGGAGGGGGGACAGAGAGGATATTGAAAAGGTTGGGGGAGAGGAACCATAATCAGAATATATTGTATGAAAAAATCTGTTTTCAATAAAAAAATAGTAAAAATAAATACCTTTTTTCTACATGAAGAATCTCCCTCTACACTTTATGTTACAAAAAAATACAAAGTCTGGAAAGGTGCCACACTCTTAAAAATGAAATCACACCTTTCTTATTTTTCAGTGATTCTTTGCTTGGTGAGATAGAGAAATTAGTTGATATATATATCTTTCACCTATAACTCCTATACTTTGTAATTTTGGCAAGTTCTGCTAGTTTCATATGTTAGAACATATATTTTATATTATGTCCTTGTAACTGAGACTGCAGTTTGTTTATTGTAATTCAATGCTTACAGATTTGGCATGTATCATAGTCTCCATATAAAACTATTATCAACTTTTTGTGCTGGCTGCAATATTCAGTAGAGTTTATCAGCAAAGATTTCCTTGATGTTCTGTGAGCCAAATTCCTTGAAAGTGTGCACTGTTTTTCCACTTGTAGTGTCTCTCTTTGTTTTGGCTTTTAATTCTTCTAGTAATTTTATATGCCATTCCCTAGGGCATTGTGGTGCTCTTTGAATCTATAGCTTGACAACTTCATTGATTTTTCAGTGATTTTACTCACGTTTATCTAACTATATCCTTTCCTTTTTTCTTTATTTCCATTTGAAATTTCATTCCACTTGAGCCAGAATTCTGATTTTGAGTCATATGTCGTTTTTCACACACTCAGATGTCTTGTCTTTTACACACTCATATGTCTCATCTTTTGTATACTCATCTCTTGTCTCCTACACACTCATATATCTTTTACACACTCATGTCTTCACACACTACCATGTCTTGTCTTTTACACACTCATATGTCTCATCTTTTGTATACTCATCTCTTGTCTCCTACACACTCATATATCTTTTACACTCTCATGTCTTCACACACTACCATGTCTTGTCTTTTACACACTCATATGTCTTCACACACTACCATGTCTTGTCTTTTACACACTCATATGTCTCTCGCACCTTTCCCTTTCCTTTTGTCACTCGGTGCTTCCTTTCAGATGCTTCCCTTGGAGAATACACACCCCTCCCATACCCCATTATTATGTCTGAACTGTTTTCAGACCTACCAAGTTCTTAAGTTGGTGGACGTGAGTGCTGTCCAATTCGAGGTGTTTCAGTTTATGCTTTTTAATTTTCGGGTCTCTTTATTTTCTTTATGCCATGTGCTTAAACCGTCCATGGGGATTTATTCTTATCCACATTCTTCTCCCTTAAAAAATTGTATCTCTTCATTTTGGGCAATTTTCTAAGTTATATACAATATATATATATATATATATATATATATATATATGTATATATATGTGTTTATATATATCACTATATATATATATATAAACTTATACAAATCATTTTAGAAATGTAATTTTTTTCTTTGAGGGGATGTAAAATACTTTTGGCAGGAACTCTTGTTAATGACTCTAGCAACCAGGTCAATTAAATTGTATCTTACGGTCTAAAATGGTCTGAAATTAGGATCAGTTTCTTCACAGTCCATTTAACTTCATGTTCATATGTGCTCCCAAACAGTTCCTCTTACTCTCCCAGAAGCTTTCTCTAGAAATCAAAATTAGTGGTTATCAATTTTGGCTTTTTCCCTTCTCTTGGATAGTTCTCACTTTGTGTTACTTCACTCAGACTTATAATAAGATATGTTTTAAACCAAGATTCCTGTTCTCAGTAAAATGTTTGATAGGTATTATATTGTCATTATCAAAGGTGATTTCCTACTTAATAAATATTTCTTAGGTCAATTAAAACTTCCATTTCTTCCATTTTTATGAATGTGAAAAATGATATAATATTTGGAATATTTTCTTTTATCGAGGAGATAGATACTACAGTTTGGTTTTGGCATATGGCCATTTTAACTCTGAAGGAATTAGAGACTGAGGAGACAAGCAACATGGATTGATCTGATACCTGGAAAATAAGTAAAGGGTAGGAGGAGAAGCAAGGATTATACACAATGAGATCAAGAGAGGGGCAGGACTCATGGGTATTCCATTCTAATAAAATATTTTTCTGGTCTGTGAAAATAACAATCAACAGTTCACTCAAAGTGTCAATAGCCTTTTCACTATTTACTGGCTGCCTCTTTGAAATACAAAGATTCAACTGCTCTTTTCATCTTCTTCTGGTTTTATGAATGAGGCATTTTCTCAAATACATTTTAAAGGTCCATTAAAATTGTATCAATGTGTTTCACCATGATTCCATCCATGTTTGAATATATTGTTTGTTTAATTATATTCACTCCCTAGGTATCTTCTCTTCCCCTAATTCTTTTGTCTTTAACAGTTGCTTCATTGCTTTCAGAGTATCTTTTTGTTTTTAATAATACCAGTTTCTGCATATGAGAAGAAAAAAGTATCACATTTGTCTTTCAGGGCTTGTGTTTTGTAGCCCTGGAACAATGTTCCTCTTATTATCTTAAAATTACTTAATCCTTTCTTTCTTAATAAAATACTATGAAGCATGCTACAAAAGTTTCTAACTGCATAGACAGTTATGTAGGGAAAGGAGGATACATTGTCCAACTTAAAAAATATCAAACAACTTTAGCACTTGAACTTTGGGTGCCATCTTGGTTTTTATAAACAGAAAACCCACAAGAGCTTTATCTTTTGAATACCTTCTCAAGGTGTGACAAACACTGAAGGCTTTAAATAAATAGTAAGTGGGAATAAAATTTCCAAATAAACTGATTGCAACTTGGTCAAATGATGTGAGTGACAAAGAGGCTATGCTTATAGTTGCCAGGATAAAGCAAACATCCTTACTCATGCTGGGCACCAACACAGGTTAGAGTTTTCTAAATCTTTGTCACCACTGAGTTTTTACTATGTTTCTAGAATTGTTCATTATCTCATTTCACTCTTAGTTGTGATTTCATGCAGAAATAGTACCCTGTTTCACTCACAGGAACTTCATTACAAAGTCTAAATGTCATTCTTGTTTTGAAATGAAATTAACAAGAGTTCAAGAAATTACATAGCATACAAAAATTAATATATTCAGCAACCACATATGGAACTGAAATAAAAATTGATGTTCTTATTTTTTCTATCATCAAAAGTCTTATTTATCTACACTGTTCCTCATGTCAGCTCCAGCGATGGCTGGATCATACTTTTTCTTATGAGAGTGATGGGGCGCTTGTTTAGTTATATAGGCACCTGCATAAGACAGACATGTATAGTTAGTAAATAAAAGATAAAGAGCAAGGGGCACAGTTATTCAAGGATCAGAAAGATATCCCACCCTTGTTTGATTTTACCCTTACCTATAATCATTTGAGTAACCAGATGCCTAACAGAGAAATTGCTAATGTTGGATCATCTGTTCAGAAATTACAGGAACATATTGCATAAAAGGATACAATATTACCATTGGGGCAATCTCCTACTTCATAATCAAAGCATCACATAATTTGCTTTATATTTTGTCTAATAATTTGAATGGATTCTGAAAAGAAATATAAAAACTTAGTGATAGGCATTATAAACTATATCTACCACAGTATTTTGTATAAATTATTTTATTAAGTCTTTAATTTTTAAAGATTTATAGTGAATGAGACTTTTAAAAGTAATGTATATTTACACACTCCTAGAAATCTGTCAGATCACCTTCTGTGGCTAAACATTAGTTGAAAATAGTGTCTATCCACAGATAAAATTGGACAAAAATATAAAAATATTTTGATTTTACAACCAAGCCTTTTGAGAATATTTGTGAAATTTTGCAAATAACACTTCATTTGATATTAAACACATGGTATTTTATACCTGAGAAAAATATGTCTCTGATTTCGGGTTTCTGTCACCAATTTATATTTATCAAACATTCACAGCACTTCCTTGTTATTTTAATGGTTACTGCATTTAACTGTAGCATGCTGAATATGTAAATTATCTACTAAAATATTGTAGCAATCATAAAAAATGAGCTAAAAGGCTTACAGATTTACAAAGATGTATAAATTAATTTTTAAATTTCACTTCATATTTATTTTCAGAGTTAACTTAAAATTGACATACTATATTTATATGATCGTGTGAGCAGTGGAGTATAAAAAAAGAAATGGAAGTTTTGACATTTTTTCTAAATGGCTGGTTTTTTTACATGCTCAGTAAAAGAGAAGCAGTGTGTGTGTGTGTGTGTGTGTGCATGTGCATATGTATTTTACCATTATGTCTCATTAAGAATACTCATAATTCTCAGTGGAGAAATTTGGAATTATTCTTGAAAGTTTGCAGTACAGATTCATAATTATCTGTTTATTATTTCAAAACAAAATAGTGATTAATTTTTAAAAATCTTTGGATATATGGAACATTCAGCAAATATTAAGGAAATATGTTTTGCAAACATCTGTAATATTTCAAGTGATTTTATAAATAAATTACAAAGACTTAACTGGCATACTGTATTCACTTATAATTTACTGGCTACATCTTATATGATAACAAACATACACATACATACACACACTCACACACACGTACACTCATACACAAACTCACATACACACACATATATACACACACACTCACTCATACTCATACATACACACTCACACACACATATATATAAAACTTAAACACAAATTATATACAAATGCTACATAAAATAAAATACAAAAGAGAAATTTTAAAATCTACAGTGTCAAAGAGAATGTAATGAATCATTTATAAAGATAGAACAAAATTGAAAACCACAAAAAGTTGCATGGTAATTAAATATCATTATATAAGTCATTAAATTGAAAACTTCTATTCATTTTCATTTGCCACATCAAATTAAGGCTATGTTCAACAAATCTGAGAAAGCAGTCACTAAAGAAATTAAGACGTGTTCTGCTGACAAAGCTGGCATGTCCATTGTAAAGACTCATTTTTATTTTTGTCTAAGTACCCACCACTGTAGTTCCTAGTTTTCATTTTCTGCACATTATCTAAATTTCCCCAAACCATTCTCTAGATTTACAGTTTTAAAATACATTCATGTGTTTTATTATGAGCCCTGCAAAAGCCTAGAACAGAATATGGCACATATGCTTTTTACAATAGAATTTAAAAGTAAATGTTGTGATTATCAAGCATATTATACAAGATATTTTCTTGCTTCCTGTTAGAGAGTTTTACCCATGGTAGTTGTATGACATTACTAGCAACTGAGTTCAAAATAAGAGAGGTTCTGTAAATGTATCCATTGAGTCTGAGCTCCACAACTCTGCATTTTGATTGCATTTGTTGTTGTTGTTGTCTACTTCTGTTGCAAAGAGAGATTTGTTTGATGAGGGGCGAAGACTAAACTTACCTGTGGGCATAAAGACACATGTTCCGAATGTAGCTGAGGAACATGCTGGTTTAGTAATGTGGTGGTTGAAAAGTATTTAGAAGGCAGTTTAATTCTGTGTCTATTTAATAGAATAGTTGTAGGCTCACCTCTAGGGTCTATGGCCTAGGTAGCCATAGGTTCCTGGCCCAAAGACAGTAGCAGGCATGGGCTCTATCTAGTGGAAGAGGCCTTAAGTCTAATTAAAAAAGTGGTTGGGATCTGATATTCCCAGAACCTTCCTATCATTATTACACTAGAGAGCCTATTTTTTTCCAAGTCAGTCATCATAGCGCACACAGTTCATCACTGTAAAATATTGATCACTTCTTTTTCTCAGAAGCTTACATAGTACCCCCAAGAAATATGAAAAGTAGTCAATAGGGATGAAGCTTCCATGCCAATAGCAGCTTGATTTCTCCATGTCCTGTAACTTAGGTATGTGGTATCTTCAGCAATAGGATCTTATCAAATTCTGGAGGTCAACCAAGAGCAATAGCATTAACCTGGATTGTTTGGGAGAAAGGGATTCCCACCAACCAACATCCCAAAGGGAGGTAACTTATACTTGGCACCGGGCCTTTTATTTGATAGCTTATGGTGTCAGGGATGTATTATCCCTGGCACCATATAGGATAACTCCATTTAAATTCATGTATGCATATATTATAGGAAAATTTTAGACTCATAGTAGGAAATTTCTACAGCAGTAGGTTTCCACGTCTTTCCCAAAGGTCTTTAGTATAGCTAGTTGTCTTTCCATATAGCCCTTCCTCTACTCTTGTAACTCCACTTAGTCCTTCCTGTTCCATTACCTTTCTTCTTTCATACCATCTTACATCCCACTTCTTTGGCTAAGGTTATGTGTAATATATGTTGTTACCAAATTATCTTGGTAAGTTTCAATTTCTATTTCCTTATATTCACAGCATCCTTTTTTTTTTAACTGATTTTCATAATCCAATTGTCAGTTCTTGGCATTATTTCCTGAACTAGTTAGGTACAATGGCAGCAACTATGACTAGTGTCAGAAGGTGGTGATAGGCAGAAGAAACCTGTAGCTACCTGGAAACTCAGTGTCGCCGACCAGTGAGCTTCATGCTAATTTCGATACTCTATTTCAAATAAATAGGACAAAGAATGAGGAAGACACCTGCCACCGACCTCTGACCTACACATAAACAAACACATGTATATGGGTATCTGTATACATCTTTGTACACACAAACACATGAACAGTCATAAAATATAGCACATATAAAGAGTGAAATTTTATTCGGTCATAAAGAAATAATAAGATTATTTTATTCTTGATTCTTCAATAAAATGATGAAGTGGATATGTTAAGCAAAAAATCAGATCCGGAAGGACAAATACTACATATTTCTTCTCATATGCAAAAAAAGAAACTAGATTTAAACTTACATGTATGTATATATGTATAAATATATACATGGATATTATATGTACACACAACTAGAAAGAAGGTTAAAGGGAAGGAAGAGATCTGGAGGGTGATAAATACTTGTGACATGAAGCAGAATATAAGGCTATTTTAGAGAAAGGACAGACCAATGAAGGAGAAAGGAATTAGGAAAGAGAGAGGAACAGTGGGAAGGATGAAACTAGTATCATGCTTTATTTTTATGAAAATGCCACAGTGAAACTTACCACTTTGTATAATATTTAAAAATTAATTAAGGAAACAAAAAATGCAAGATGAAACAAGTGATTACATTGTTACTAAAGATATTGGACCAATCCCGCAATATATACGACTGACAGCAAATAGAAGTTCTGGACCTCAGATTTTCTATGAGGGTTGTAAGGGCAGTTCTATATGCATGCTTTGCAATTTATGAGATATGGATCATATTGAAAAATGCCTTCAAATGAACAATAAAATCACTAGTGAAGACTATCAGTATGGCATATTTTAAATAATGTTGAAAATTAAAAAATTTGTAAAAAGCTTACATTTGAGAAAGCTGTGGTAGGAGAAATTATAATTTATTCCATGATCATGATGAATTATATAAGCCATAGAAAGTCCACTGCAAATGTGAATATCTCAATTTGGAATTTAGGGCATATAGATATCATTATCATTTTCTTTGGCAGGTTGAGTTTACAAATTCAGATTAATATAAAGTCATAGTTCTTTCATTTCTTCATGAAAGTAAGGATTGCATTTTATAATTAACATATAGAGATCAACATTGTTTTCCATTCTTTTTTTTTCTTTTTTCTTTTTTTTTTTTTTGCGAGACAGGGTTTCTCTGTATAGCCCTGACTGTCCTGGAACTCACTCTGTAGATCAGGCTGGCCTTGAACTCCGAAATCCACCTGCCTCTGCCTCCCAAGTGCTGGGATTAAAGGCATGCACCACCACTGCCCTGTTTTCCATTCTTAAGACTCTGCTCCCTGAATTAAAATTTTTATGTCATATTAAAACATCCTACATTTTCTTCAGAGGAAAAAAAAATAAAAGCTAAATACTATTAATGTCCAGACTGCCCCATACTTTATATTATATTCAGAAACACAGTTTAAAGTTAGAAAAGAAAATAGAAATATTGAGTAAAAACATGTAGATCAAATAATAAGCTCTTCATAATTTGATGGCTGCTCTGAGCTTGGCTGAGCGCCCTCTGGGGTTCTCTTGGACATCTTGGTCTTCTGGAGTAAGTACCTTCTTGTGTATCAGCTCCCACTTCAGAGGAGCTCTTACAGAGCTGCTCTCCTCAGTCTCATGATCCAAATCCAGCTGTGAAGTTTGCTTTACCTTCTGTCTGATGCTCAGGTTAAATCTTTCTGTCATGCTTATCCCAAGCAAAAAGCGTTTGACAATACGATCTTCTAAGGAATGGAAGGAGAGGGCAACCAGGCGACCCCCAGTTTTCAGAAACTTCTGCGCGGTCCTCAGTCCTGTATAAAGTTCATTAAGCTCATTGTTCACAAAGATTCGTAGGGCTTGGAAAGTCTTGGTAGCAATGTGGGTGGATCTTTGTAGCAAGTCTTTTCTTGCATAGACAACAGAGGGAGGAAAGGCACCTAGAGATATTTTGTAAGAATAAAGAAAGAAGAAAGGTAACATTAACATTTGCTATGTAAAAGTTCTGGAGCATTACTTATTTATGCATATTTAAGAACAAAATTTTCTGAGAAATTTTGACATTTCATTTACACTTCCCTCTTCTTTGAAGTTTTCTTCATGGTTCAAAACCAAATGTCATAATAACTCAACAACAACAGTAATTGAACAAAGAGAGGGAAATAGAAAGAGTAGATATTTTGAAGATATTAATATAAAATTTCACAATGGTTCAAAAATCATTAACTTACAGTAATAAGAAATACCATGCATTGCAATTAACATAAAGGAAGCCATATCTAGCTGCATCAGAACTGAACATGCTCAGGACAGTAGCAAAGGAAAAGCAACAGGAAAATAACAGATCCATAGTGAATCAATGTGGGCACAAGGAGGCAGAAGGTTACAAAGAGCCAGTGGTGGAGGCAGTGGTGGTGCTGAATGACTTCAAAGGAAACAGTGTTTTCTCAGGCAGCAGGGAAGTTATGTAGATGAACTCACATTGACAGTGACAACAATGCAGTAAGACCTGTGTAGGCTCAAGTCAACAAAATGCCAGCACAGAGGAGGGCAGGTGAGCACCATGTCCCACATCATACTAAGAAGCTATTGGCATGTGATAGCTGTTGGCAGAGGGAGCTTTGGTTTTCTTTAATGATGCATTCAGTATTGAAGGTGTGTAGCAGAAGCCAGAGGCCTCACATCAGTCCAATGATTCCCAGCAATAAATATTGCAAGTAAAGTTGTATGGACAAAAGGTTATACTGTGGGACAAACTGTGACATCTTCCAGCTTCCAAGGGAAATGGTTTTAATTCTTTGTTTCATTTATTTTTATCTTATTTTGAGGGGCTTGCAAGGGCAGATACAAAGGGACCAGGTGGATGAGTGGGACTGGGGTGCATGATATGAAACTCACAAAGAATCAATAAAATGTTTTAAAGAATCAAACAAAACAAATTAACAAGAATGAGACATCAGAGCGAGTGGTCATGAAATCCTCAAAGAATAAAAATATCACTTAAAAAATACACAAATCACAAATGATAAAAAGAAAAGTACTCTAAAAATTAAAACTTTTGCTTCAAAGGATACTGAAAAATCCACAGAAAGGAATACATATCACATTGCAAATCTAATGAGATTTGAATCTAGTGAATACAAAGGAAGCTAAGTGCAGAATGACAGTAATATTCTGTAGTATTCTGCAACAAGCACGTAAGACCAAGCTTGCTCTTGGACTGGGCTGAGCAAAAATGCTGACTTTTATGTAGGCTTACACTGGCAAATATGATGTTAATAGATCGTAGAAATTTCAATGAAATTATACAAGAACTTTACCTGGTGGAACAGGTCATTAGTGAATATTACATAAAAATTACATATCCATTCTGCTTCTTAGGAATGAATATCTAGAGGATAACTGGAGTCCTAGTATTTTAATATCTTTAATATGCTTCATGCAAAAAAGTAATCATATAAGGATATGTATGCTTAGTTCATAATTCATAGAAGTTACACAATATGGGAACAGATAGTACTGTATATCATACTTTTCTCTGTTAACTGAATCACAGAGAGAAATAACACATAGCAGCATGAAGAACCTGGGGATCTGAATGAGCAATCATCGTGATGAGCGCACTCTGTCCCTGTAAAATCTAGAGAAGGTCAGATTCCAGATAGTTACGCTCTAGCCGGATGTGTCTCCCGAAAACAAGACGCCACCTGGATACCGTCAAAACAGAAAAGCCAGGTCGATTTCTTTCAATCTACTAACTGATCCCTCTTATTTTAAAGGAAAAAGACTTCTAAGGATCTAAACAAAATGAAGTGAGTCATTATTTGAGGCTTAGATTAGGAGGAGGGTTGAGTTAGACAGGGTTCTTAGCTGTTTCAAAGTTTACATAATTCAACACTAATGTTCAAAAGAGAAATTAAATGTAAAATTTTAAATGTAAATTTTAAAGAACATATATTTTTATATAAAATATCAAGCAAACATTCATATGGTCATTGAATTAACAAATATTACAGAGTGCTTTTAAATGATTTATATATGATTTCTTATCATTACAGTTAAAACTTTGCAGAACTTCAAAGCATGGTTGTACTTGGTAATCACTTAACTTGGTATTTTAAAACAGAATTTTCATTTCAAACATATTCATTTCAAGATATAGTATTAAACACAGTACTTAATTATCCACAAATGGCTTTATGTTAAATGAGTTCACAAAATAGAGAAAAGCAGAGAGTATAATGCATTTTTACAGGCTGCTGTCAGTAAATATTTTTGAAAATAATAAATGAATGTTTTATGACAAAATAATAAGAATAACCAAATGGTATCTGTGGTGATCATAGAAATTCTAATATAAACAATTTTATTGGCTTACAAAGTATGAAAGGCATTTAGGTTTCCCAGACACATGGCACCTTCCTATGACCTCAGAATAAACAGTTTATAATTCTAAGAGTCAGCTAGCTGTAAAACTATGAGGATTTGGACCAATTCTTTTAATCTGAAGAAATTTGTTTTTATTTCAAAGTAGTAACACAAGGATAATTTTGTTACTGTTCTATATAACAAATTCACACTAGCTATATCTATAGTGCTTGGAAACCTGTAGCTGACAAACCAATACGCTTGTAATCAGAAGCCCTTTTCTTCAATAAGGTCCAATTTGACTTTTGCAATGCCACCCAGTCACAGAAAACAAACACAACATCTTTCAATTATCTTTCAGTCTCAATGATAACAAGGTACTATTAATCTATTATGGTTCCATTCTGGGGCTTTGTGACTATTGTTTGTGGAATTCTGATGTGGACTCCATTCAGTGGATTTCCTAGAGAGGATTTCTAGGTGTGGGTCAGTAATTCTCCTGTCTTTGTGAAGCACTTTGCTATTGCTCTGAATGTCTGTAACACATCTTCCTCTATTTTGGATATGGCAATCTCCATGACTCCTTTTTATTAGTATTTGTGTTTTGTTTTTGTAGCTTATAGGAGAAAAGAAACTTAGATTAATTTAAATTGAATAAGATAAAATTAAAAGAGAATAAAAGGGGGGATTGGGAAGCTGACTCAATCTATGGAGTGCCTGATGTCCAAACATGATACTTGAGTTCAGATACCTAGTGTCCAGTAAAAGCCTGGCACCATGGTGCATGTCTGTTGCCCCAGCAATTTGGGCCTAGACATAATTGGATCCCAGGGGTTCACTGGCTAGGCAACTTAGCAAAACTGGTGTGCTTCAGGTTCACTGAGAGACCCCACCTCCAAAACAAGAACAATTGACGGAGGCATCAGCGCAGATCTCTAGATTTTACACATAAGGACACGCATGCACATAGAGCATGTGCACACAGACAGACAGACAGACAGACAGACACACATAAGGTAAGCATGAAAGAACAGCACTCAAAGCGGTATGAACAAAGCATCACCTAGCAATAATACAAAAAAAAAAAAAAAAAAAAAAAAAAAAAAAAAAAAGGAAAAGAAAATGCCTGACTAAGGTGCATAAAGGGTTCTTTAAGGCTTCCTTTAAAAAATTATTAAGATGAGAGATAAGCAGATGTGAAAATCCTCAAATGGGTTTCTTAGTGATTGCCGTCATTGTTAGAGGGCTAGGGCAGAGTTCTCATGATCATCAAAGGTTAGCTAAAATCACCTACTAACAAATCACTAGGCAAAAACAAAAGATTCAAAATCATGCCAGATTTGGTGGCTTCTTGCTAGATTAGGCTATATGGAAGAAGACATGAATGAAAGTGAGACATGCTCCATGCCTTTGAGGAGCCTCAGGTTTGTAACCTTCACCCCTACCTAACCTCCCACGGCTTTTCATCAGAACTTGTCTGCTTTGCCATTTCCGGAGTTTAATCATAAGAGTCTAGTATACCTAATTCATTCAATTATGAGATAGACTAGCTCCAAGATAGAAGATATGGTCCTAACCCCAATTTAAGTGATTTGGTTTTGTAAAGAGAGAAAATTCTCCTTTTATGTGTTTTAAATTCCATTAACAGACTTGGCTGCCATAGGACAATGTATATTAGTTCTCTGTGGGAAAAGGCATGCTTACTCCAAGAACTCATTGCAACAAACTCTTCACAATGACCCCTTATTTACCCAACTCATTAATTCGTCTCTGATGATCTTGACAAAAAGACATGCTTCCTGTTTTCTGCTCCAGCCTAGCACTTGACAGGTAGCCTGTGGTTCATTCCCTTTGGCACACACTGGCTAGGTGTAGTACTTCTGACAAAACGGAGATGGGTGGCTCTACTTCTGACCTAGTAGAGCAGCTTCAGGTGGCCGTTATCTAGATGTCAGGATTGTACAGGAGCTTTTTATTTCTTTCACATCATGGGGAAATGCTATTTTTTAACTTAATTTTTTCCATACAATATACTTTGATTATGATTTTCCTTTCCCCCAACTATCCTCAGACCCTTCCAGTTTTCTATTCACCAACTTCATGTTCTTGTTCTCTCTCCCCCTCTCTCTCTCCTTCTCCCTCTCTCCATTCCTCTTTTCCCTCAAAACCAACTAGGCAAAAACCTTACAAAAATAAAAAGCACAACAAATAAGACAAAAATTGCTCAAAACAAAATGAAACAAAAAGTCCATAAAAAGACACAAAGTTCATTTTACGTTGGTCAATTACTCATGCGCATGGCCCTGCCCTGGAGTGTGCCTGATAGAGCCATTGACACTCCATTTAGAAAACTGATTTGCTCCTTGTCAGTGGTATCAATTACAAATGCTTTCTCATGGACTCTGTGTGCACTTCCCCTCTCAGTGCTGAGAGCCCATCTGGCTTGAACCTAAGTAGGTCCTGTGTGTGTTGCCACAGTGCCTGTGAGTTCATGCCAGAGATGTTTGGCATGCAGCCAAGTATTTACTAAATAAATGTATATTGACTACATAACGAATACACAATGGATGTGAAGAATGGAAAAATGAGTGAATAAAATTCCAGAACTATTATAAGTGAGGAGTTCTCTTACCATCGTTCATGGCATTATAAAAGGCATGACTTTCATATGAATGAGTGACTACAGGAAAAGCAAAACCATCATTAGCTACTGAAAACATGACAACCATTACAAACCAAGTCATGATAGAGGTCCAGATCACTGTGTCAAATGTGATTGTGGGTACTAAATTATGATGTTAATGGGGCAACTGAGCCCTCAAATTTGCTAGCAATTTCATTGTCTCAACAAACACAATGGGATGGATTTAATTATATGGGATAATGACCAGGCTTGGCCTTAACTCATCAAGCATTTGCACATCTAATGGAGCACCTGCAGATAATTTTCACTTCAGAAAATGCAAACTTGCAATCCTTTACTATAGAATACACTGTCAACATGCAAGTTGAGCATAATGTTTACATATTTCTTTTGCAAAATAAAAATAAAATTGGAAAGTTACATTTAAAAGTCATTAAACTCTTAAACAATTTAAACTGCATAAACATAGCATTGTTTATAAAAAATTCAAAAGCTAAAGGAAGTGCTGTTGTACATGAAGTAAACTGTTAACATTATTGCTTTAAGAATTCTTCCTCAAGAGTCAATCAAAAACTTCAGCTCTATAGATGTTTTATAATTAATTTTGTTCATTCATTTATCAAGTATTTATATTGATATATACATATAAGACAGCTCAGAATACAATCATTAATAAGGTGCATTTGTGCAGGTGAAATTCATATTGCTACCATAATAGCAAAATGTAAGATATTTCTATTTTGTTATCACAAAGGGTCTATAATAACCATATATATTGCAGTTTATGCTTCTATATGACACAAAGCGCTACAAAATATGTTAGTCAGAATCTGAGCAAAGTGTTCAGCCCTGTATGAGACCCATGTATGTCCATACATACAATTTGGAATTGTTTAGGTCAAAGGGTATTTATGCCCATTTAAATTTGGATCAATACTTCTAAATTTACCCTCTAAGTAGATTGTACCAATTTACTTCCATCAATAGTATATTATAGAGGCAATCTTCCCACATCCTTGCCAGTACTAGCAATGATCACTCTTCAGCCCTGACTAGTCTAATAGTAGGCAAATGATAGTGTTCTGGTGTTTTAATTTGCATTCTTTGGCAATTAGTAGGTTTGGGCATCTTTTCAAATCTAATAGCTATTTGATTCCGGCTGTAAATTGCTTGAATGAATCTTATGCCCATGTTCCTAATGTGATATTGCTTTTTTCTTTATTGATTTGGAAGGCATATTTATAAAATAATAATATCAACCCTTGGTCTCTCCTATATAAATTATTTTTTCAGACTTTGACCTCTATTTTGTAGACTTTCTGCTATACAGAAATTAAGGGTTTGTGGAGTGAGGACTGAGGCTAACCCAGAAAAAAAATTCTGAATGTGACAAATTGTGTGAGTATTTGTATATGTGTATGCACATGAGGAGGCCAAAGGAGGTCACAGGATGTCTTCCTTTTTTGCTCTCTTCCTTATATGCCTCCAGACAATGTCTTGGAACCAGAAGCACACTTCTGGGCTAAGGTGGCTGCCCGAGAACTTCCGTGATCTGCCTGTCTCCACTCCACAGTCCTTGGGGCTTAGCCAGTCCTGACTGTACATGGTTGCTGGGAATTCCACTCAGAGTCTCATGCTTGCAGCGTATGCACTCTTAGCAACGGAATCATTTTCTCGAACCTTCTGCCCCCCCATTTATTTATTAATTTATTTAAGGTATTTCTCAATAAGAAGAGCCTATGCCTCTCCAACATTATCAGCTTTATTTTTGGGATATTTCTGGTTTGTTTATATGCTTAAGAATTTGATTAACATGAAAAATAACTTTTATTATACTATGAACACTAACAGACATTTACTCATTGATTTACAACACCATTCTGATGGTATATCACATTTCAAGATACAGATAAAAATGTTCCAACATTCTCAATTCTTCTATTTTCTACCAATATAAGAGTATTTTAATTACTGGTCATTGATTCCTTATGCTAGGTTTTGTCATTTGGGGTAACCTTCTTGTATTCATTCCAGTCCATAATTGACCTTCTTTTCAAAGTTGTGTTGGATATCTAGCATTTATCATTCCAAATTAAATAAATACTTAATGAAGCATGTAAAAAGGGTGGTAGTATAATTAGAACTGCAGTAAATTTCTAGAAGAATTTGAATAATAATTAACATTGTCATAATATTAACCTAATCAATCTAAAGAATATAGTATTTCTGCTCACATTTTACATGTTGTCACTATAATTTAATAGCTGTTGTCATTTAAGGCATTTTCAAGCATCTGTAAGTACATCATTTACACAAACACATTTTAGTCATTGCTAAGGAAAAGCATAGAACGCTTATGCTTATATCAAGACTGCACTGGGTAACAAACACAGTGCCGAACCTCAGAAAGCCTTTGTCTCTGTGGTTGTAGGTGTGAAGTAATACGCTTAATTTCTGAGTTTTTCTTCCAGTTGCAAGATGTCATATTTATGGCTCTGAAACATGGGGTTATTGTAAAAACAAACAAAATATTAAAAGCATTCAGGAGTATTTACTGTCCATCCCCTCCCCTCAAACTGTCCCAGGAGGATACCATTCACACATATACTTCTCTCCTAGTCTAAGCTGTAAAACAGAGGAGGTAGGGAAAGGGTACATGAAACATTGAGAATTTGCCAAACATTTATTCTGGACTAAAAGGAGAGTGGGTCAGAATACAAAAGAAAGTACAAAATGTTTTTAATGTACAAATTAATGGTGCAGCACCAAATTTACAAAATAGTGCTTATATACTAAAACAATGAGGATTTAGAATTATTTTTCATTTTATTTTGACTATTTAATAACCAATGCTATGAATAAGTTCCTGAGCTTCATTAACATAAACCATCTAGATCATGTTTCTACCATCTGGTCAAGATATTATTTTCCATAATTAAACTTCTAGATTTCTCTTGCAATACAATTTATATAACTTGTATCCTGTCATTTTAGGGATTTTTCCTAGTTTTCTTTTTCTGTTGCCTTCTTTTTGTTTTTTGTTTGTTTGGTTGTTTGTTCTAGCTTTCATAGTAGGATATCTTTCTACACAGGTATCTTCTTTCTCAAGCATAGCCCCATAACAATAAAATATATTGAAAGTCATTTTAATCCACTCCTTTGTTTTCACAGTCTTGCTCTGCTGGTCCATGTATTTAGTTTGCCTATTAAATGAAGTGCATATAAAGTTACCGGTAGAAAATCTATAGACTAAAATAATTACAGTCCATATCATCACATGAAATAGTCTACAAAACTCGAGATGCCTGTTCTTAACAATACACCACTCACTAATTTAACAAATACTTAGTACCTTTAATAGTCTAAATACTGACGATAAAAACACTTGAAGGTATGTTATTGACCTCATAAGAATACCAAGCAGATGTTACAGTAACTCCTATCAAAGATATGGTGTACAGTAACATAGGAGCAAAAAGAGAAAGAAGACACCTGATTGTCTGCAATACATTTTCTAACCTGACGTTTTCAGGAAACTGGCTAAGGGAAGCATAACACCCTAAAATCCCAACCAAGCAATAGAATGTTTATGTCAAGTAAGTATAGAAAATGCAGCATGCCGTACTACCCCTCTGCAAACTCACAACGTCCATGGTGAAGTCTTAAATCTATTTAAAGTTCTTTAGTCAGTGTTTCTCAAATATTGTGTGAGCCTGTGTGTGTGTGTGTGTGTGTGAGAGAGAGAGAGAGAGAGAGAGAGAGAGAGAGAGAGAGAGACAGACAGACAGACAGACAGACAGAGACAGATACAGAGAGACTGTGAGAAAGGAGCATTAAGTGGAGGAGCTGGCCTTAAGTATTAAGTATTTTCCTCAATGGCATACCACTTTATAAATTAAGGCGAGGTCTCTTGGTCAAAATTCAGACTAATTTAGCTAGGAATCTTGGCCTAGATTCTCTTTCTCTGCCTCCAGTCACAACACCTAGCTCTGTGTGGATGCTGAGGACCCAAACCCCAATTCTTTCCTTTTTTTTTTTTTAGATATTTTTATTTACATGTAAATTTCTTCTTTCCCAGTTTCCCCTCTAACAAACAAACAAACAAACAAAAACAACAAGAACAAACCCCTGTTGCCTCCCCCCTCCCCATGCCTGCCACCCCACCCTCTCCCACTTATTGGCCCTGGCATTCCCCTACACTGGAGCACAGAACCCCAATTCTTGATTTGCATGGTAGACACTTAATCCACTAAACTATCTCTCCAGTTATTTTTATTTCCAATATCAATAACTCCATATAATTTATTTTACTTGGGGGAATGCTGAAAGCAATCTTTCTGTTAATCATGTTTATGTACTTTAATTATGTCAATAAATCCCTACCCAGATTATAAAAGGTAGGACGCAGACATCCTTATATGCAATTAAACTAACAAATCAGAGCAAAAGCAAAACCAAAAAACCAAAGGGTCAATAACTGCTTCCACAGTTTGTAGGTACTGTATGTGGATGATATTCAGGCTCTTTAAAACACCAGTTATTTGTCTTTTGGATAGCACATTGTGTACGTAACCACTCCAGAAGGAAATTAAATTTCTGAGCAGTTTATTGGCCATTTACCAAAGGATATTCAGATCAGCACTAGTTGTTGCTGTTGTTTAACTTAATCATATCTGTTTGCATAAAATTCAGTGTCCTTAGGATGATTTGGGTTTGAATGTGCTCAAAAGAAGGCAGAATTTTAAGATGGTCTATTCAGCAAATCTCCTTATCTCTTTTTTTCCTGATTAGGAAGAACGGAAGCTAAAATGATAGCACCAGACTCAGAATGCTTTTACACAGGCTCTGATTCCACGTCAGGTGTTTCATGGAACACTCTCATTTTCTGGGAGAAAACAAGTATAGAATCTTTACTCTAAACCTGAATACCTTGTTACTGAGAGATGGTTTAATGGACGCCAAATCTCTCTGCATCAAGTTGCAAGAATTTGGCTTTCTGTCTGTATGTCCCTGGGGGGAGATGTGCATTGTCCGCCTTAAAGACTATGCATCTGGTGAAAGCAGCAGCCACCCTGGTCTCCTAACCTGGGAATGGAAATGAATACCTTTGGCTTTTGTCTTTCTCATTCTATTGAAAGTAACGTTAACTTATTGTTAGCTCAGGTTATTAGACTGCACGTTTGTCTCCCCTTTTCATCTGCGTCAATGATAGTGGGAAGTTTATAAAAGCGACAGTTGTGACTGGTGCCATTATCTAGACTTTTGGGTAGGTACAGATTACATGTATTTGATTAAGAATCAAGATGCATTAAATGCACCTGTTAGGAAGAATGTGCTCTATAGTAGCATTTATGTTTGCTGAATATGCTCCAGCTAAGCAGACATAGGGAGAAGTAAGCTTATATACAAATATAATAAAAGATATTCTTTTCCTGGCAAAAATCTTGAGTAATTAAGTCCTGTTCCTTTTATTTTCTTTAAAGCTTCCTTTGAAGAAGAAATCTTGACAGAGGAAGTAAAATATTTTCCAAACATTTGTTGTTAGACATTTATCATAAACATATGGTTTTAATGGTAAGGCATGCTTGCCTTTCTCCTTCAGCCTCTGCACACCCTCTCCACTGAGAAGGATGCCTTTTCTTTTTTTTTTTTTTATTAGATGTTTTCTTTATTTACAATATCTCCTTTCCCAGGTTCCCCTCCAAAAGAAAAAATAATAAAATAAAATAAAATAAAAAAACCAAAAACTAAAACAATCCCCTGCTCTCTCCCTCCTCCCCCTGCTCACCACCCACCCTCTCCCACTTTCTGACCCTGGCATTCCTCTACACTGGGCCATAAACCTTCACAGGGCCAAGGGCCTCTCCTCCCATTGATGACTGACTTAGCTGTCCTCTGCTATACACATGCTGCTGGAGCCATGAGTCCCCCCATGTGTACTCTTTGGTTGGAGTTTTAGTCCCTGGGAGCTCTGAGGGTACTAGTTAGTTCGTATTGTTGTTCGTGCTAAAGGGCTGCAAATCCTTCAGCAAGGATGCCTTTTCTTTCCTCTTGAAGTTATCATCTACTTATTAATACTCACAAAAATGCCTTATTTTTTCAACACATATTACAACTTAGTACTAGGCACTACATGTTTCAGCTCATACTAGATTGTAAATTCTTACTTACAATCTTCTAATTCTTATTTCTTAATCCCAGGTATAGAGATGTCTGAGTGAAAAAAGAGGAACACCCATTGGATAGAAGATATCTTTCCCATCTGAGTCAAGAGATAGCAATGAACAGGAAATGGCAGTCACTTCTGGATCTCATCTCTTCTTAAGACTGCTTATGTGTACAAGATTATGTGGTGATGCATCCCTATCTCCATCACATTTTCAAGTGGTCCTGGAACCCCAAATAAGGTGAATTCCCCTGAAAGCAAACTATGGTAGCTCAACTTTTACTTCCTAATTTACCACTTTAAATCATGCCATCCGCAGGCCTCAGCATTCCCTCACCACTTTCATACCACTACTGCATATGTTCCAAACTCCCTTCCAGGTCACCTAAGAAGCTGAAACTGTTAGTGAACTGTCAGTTTTCTTCACAAAAGCTCCATATTAAAGGAAACAATTGTGCTCAGTAGCAATAGTCTATATTACATATGATAATGGAACTCAATTTGTATGTGAAAGCAATTTATTTTCAGTAATAAAAAAGCTATCTTTTTACTAGATAAATGATTTCAGGCCCCACAGAGAAATTAACATTTTTAGTTTTAGGATACACTAGTACTACTTACACTTTTAGAAATGTAATACATTTATATGCTCAAGTGTATTGTGATTTTTAAGCTCATGGATGAAATTAGCAATGTGCTGAGGCTGTCAACACGATGCATTGCAATCCTCCTGAGTCATAGGTTTAAAAATTAATTGAGCTCTTGCACCTGTTTGCCGGCATTCATCTGCTGAGTTTCCATCACATTTAATAAGTCTCTGTGACGCAACTCGTGTCCTTTCGCCTGGGATCCTTTAATACTGTGTTCAATTTTCACCAGTCTAAAACTCAAGGAATATTACAAATTTCAAACTGTTAATTAAAATCTGTGAAACAGAATGATTCCTGGTAAAATTGGCTTTACTCAGTGAGGTTCTTTTAAACTTCTTCAAAGTCTCCTCTAATCTTTAACTCCAACCAGGTTAATTCTGATGACAACATGATCTCACTATGGGTACCTGAGGTCTACAAATGAGAATAGCACATAGGGCTTGTGGGCTCTTGTAAGGATCCACAAGGGTATCTATAAACATAATTTTAGATAGAACCTCAAATGTTCACTAAACATTAGTTTTACTTATTATTATTATCACCATTCAATTAGTCTCAGTCTGGGTAAGCTGGTATTGGAACATCCTTCCTTCCTACTTTGTACTACTGATTAAGCGTAGGTAATATTATTCCATATGTGTGTATATGTCTGTGTAAGTGTATGTCATGCATGCAGGTGGCTACAGAGGCCAGAAGAACATGTTAGATCACTTGGTACTCGAGTTATAGGCAATTGTGACCTTCTTTATGTAGGTGCTGGGAAATGAAGTTGGGTCCTCTGCAAAAGTAGCAAGAAGTCTTAACCACTGGACTGTCTGTCTCTCCAGCCCTGAGCAACATTTTCTTCTTAAGATTTTTAGGTTTTCTTCTTACCCGTCCTAGCCCAGATTTTATTTCCTTCTAATCTGGACTTCTTGAAAGACATCTAAGTTTACTCATGAAATGCTATTTGATAATTCAGTTTCAAATACATTTCAATATTAACAAATACGGTCTATAGTAGTTTACATTCAACAAATTTAAAATGTCAGATAACAATGTATAATCACTGTTCTGAGCGACAGCCATGATATGGTGACATGACATCAAAATTTGATTGTGCATTTGCCCGTACTATTTTTTAATTCACGTTATAATGAAACAACCTAATACTTTATTTCTTGTTCAATGTTAGTATAAAGAATATGTATGTTTGTTTTTTTAAGAAAGAGGAAGCATACAACAATATAGTGACAGAAAACTAAACTCGACTAACTGCTTTAGGAAGAAAATGTTCAAACTAAAGTTTGACAGCAACAATTATTTTTTGATAAATGTTCTGAAAAAATCTCCCTTTTTGATATCAAAAACAAAAGAGAATGGCATAAACCATTAATGTAAATGTATAGGAACTTTAATCCAGCCACATGCTGCTCTGGAAGACCTAGGTCTGTGTAATCCAGCTGGAATGCAGGCATGCTGCACACCTTTAATCTCTTTGGCTAGAATAAGGACATGCCCTTAGTATACACCTCTAAGGTAAAATTAGTTTGTACAAGGAAGTAGCTATGTTTGAAAGTGATATCCAATTGAGGGACAGGTAAAGTGATGAATCAGAGAAAGATTTGATAGAATTAGTCAGAGATAGGATATGCCCAACTCTTATGAGAACAGTACCAGAAAAAGAAGTTATTTAAGAGTAACATAGGCAGAGTCAGGGGAGTCTGCAGTGAGTGCAGTGTAGTGGGGTGGAGTTCCTAAGTGCGTTCATGCGGCTCAGTGCAGGTCAGCAAAGGCAGTTGAAGCCACAGAATATAAGAAAGAGTGAGAAAATTAGAATAAATTGCCAGAGTTAGGTTGAAATCAAGCAGAACAATTCATTGAGAAGCTCAGAGAAGGCAGACTGAATCAGTCAGCTTAGAAGATTAGATTGTATGGAGGCTAGAAACTTCCAGGCCTAGGCCTAGGGATAGTTAGAATAGAGGAAAAAAATGCCCTGGGCTCAGCCTCAGCCATGGATTCCTACAGCTTGAGTACAGCTCTCATCTCATCCCTTTTTCTGAGGAAAAAACCTCAACATTTAGATGTAAATCATATTACTTTTTAAATTCAATCTAATAAGCACTGTATTACTATACAACTTTTTTTATTCCTTAAAGTATCAATTGACATTTCAACAGTAAATTTATTTCTGTGGAAAGCTATGCTTTACATGTCCCAATGCAGGAAAAGATGATTAGTTTTCTTTTTCCTAAAAGTCATGTCATCCCTGTGGGAAGAAAGGCTGAAATGAAGTGATCAACCTATCACAGATCATACTGCTTGACAAAGCATAGGTTAGCAAAAGGCCACACAGGAGTACTGTGTAGTATGGTCATTTATTCTCTGACTTACCCTGGATCTGGATAGAAAGGGAAGCAAATGTATATAAGTGCACTTGGAGAGGCCATCTCATTGAGTACTCATAGAAATTGTTTTCATCCACAAAAATAGACAAAGTGGGTTGGACAAGATTAATCACTCACTCAAGTTCACAGAGCAAATATGGACGAGCAATAGATTTGAGGGTTTGTGTGCGAGTTTGTGTGTGTGTGTGTGTGTGTGTGTGTGTGTGAGATCTTCAGGAGTTACTCCTGTGTTATCCACCTTATTAGTTTTTGCTTAGTTGCATGTTTTGGTTTTAGTTTGTTTTGAAACAAGGGCTGACACTAGTCTGCAGCTCACCAATTAGGCTAACCTGACCACCATCTGCCTGTTTCCACCTATAAATGCAGCACAACAATTACAGTTGCATGCCACAATCTTGCCTTTTTTTTTTTTAACATGGGATCAGGTTCAGATGCTCTGCCTGTGTGGCACTGTGCTCAGACTGAACTGCGTCCACAGTCTGCTCTTAGGAGGTTGTTACTCATATCTTCTGTTCTTACCTTTCCTCAGACTTCTCGATCCCTTCAATGTTCTATAGCTCCTTACAAATGATTCCTAGTTAACACTAGGAATTTATAATTTCCTTCTTAATTCTTAATTTTCACTTTAATTTGGTATAATTGCACACATAATTTCATTGATTTATTTGTCCAACAAGCATACATTAAACCTTGCCTTTGCATCTTGTTTATGAGTCAGAATAAAGGTTACATAAAATTCTAGTCAGGAAATAAACATATACATGTAATCAACATAAATCACAAATACAAATGAAGCTTCAATGCCTTCATTTTTTCTATTTAAATAGTATCATGAATCACCTACCAACTGTTGACTATGGATGGATCAACTGTCTAACTTGTGAATGTAAGGTTCTTTAGATATCCTTTGAATTTGACATAAGCTTCAAGATTACAAATGAATACTTATGTTGGTTTAAGCAAAATATAATTAGTATGATTATGTCTGCTGAACAAAAATATTGCCAACTTTCATCATAGGTTTGCTCACTCCTATTTCAAAATAAGAAAGATGGTCAAGAGCTCTTTCTGTAGGAAGCTGGAGGACTAGGAGTTTTAACTAAGTCTTTTCTCTCACAAGATTAACATTTAATTAGTGATTACCTGCTGTGGCCAAAGAAGAGAAAGGACACTGGAATCTGGAAGTGCTCCAGTACAAAATGCAGGCAGCCAATTTCTTAAAAACACATGGACTTAAATTTGTCAAATAGTAGCAGATTTACAATTTACTTGCTTCTCAAGACTACTTAAAATTACATGCATTCAGAGAAAGTCTAGAGTGTCTGCATATGTTAATAGTCATTTAAAAGATTCTATAATCAAAAAACCTGTCTGAGAATTGTTTTTTAGTATGTTATTGTATAATAAGATAAGAATATACATAATCTTATCCTAAAAGAAAACAAATCAAAGCACCAAGAAGCAGTGCCGTTTTTTAGCTTGCCAGCATATGCTATATCAATGTTCTTAGAGCACTTACACTCTTTTGACTGACATTCTTATGATGTACAAAATGGGGAATCATTTTTTTAATTTGATGTTATTTTAAAGTCAGTATCTCCTGATTTAATATGCATTTTGATAATTTCATACATTAACATGGGAAAATGTCTCCCAAGGTTCAAACGCCATTATATGGCAATGCTGTTGTCTCATGCTTACAGGCTAAAGCACCATGTTCAATAAAAATAAAATGTGATATATACATTAAGTAAATGATTTCTACATAGCCACATTTAAAATATTCAAAAAGGAAAGTTAATTTTAAAACCATATGTAATACAGACAGAATTAAGGATGCCACATCAACATATATTTAAGAGAAAATTATTTTATATTTAAATCGTATTAAATGTGGCATATAGTTTACATTTATGGAATTGATTTTATAATTTTTACTTTTTGAAATTAAAACATAATTATATCAATGCCCTCTCCATTTCCTTTCTTAAGCCTCTCCCTTGTACCCTCATTTTCTCTCAAATTCATGGCCTGTTTTCCTTTAATTTTTAGTGTGTGTGTGTGTGTGTGTATACATGCACATATATGAGTATATACTTGTTTTGGAGTAGGCACCTATCAAGTGCCATGACCAAATGTAACTATGGACAACTCTATTGAGCAATTCAAATGTAGCAGACAATTCAAAGAAATATATGCATCTTTTCTATGCAATGAACTTTTTGTTCATGCAGTACTACAGAGGCACATATACAAACATCTTAGCTATTTCCAGTTTTCCCAGAATGATGAGCCAGAATTAGTGAGAGGAAATAGACATGAGAGAAGAAGCAAAAAGGCTGCATTTCAGGAGACAAGTATAAATAAGACCTGTGGGAAGGTGACGATATATCTGAAAGGCAAGAACGTCAGCATGCCTGGAATACAACAGGTCAAAGTGGAAAAGACTATAGCCAGACCATGACTTAGCAGAGGTGATCAACAATCTACTGCTAGATTGATGCTTAATAAATGACTTATAGTCATTTTAATTCTTAAACTTTATGACTTTACTTCTTCATTCATAATCATATTAGAATAAAAGTTACACTGAAGATGTGAATCCCTATTTATAAATTACTTTTGGAAAAATAATATATATGTACTATATAGAATAGTATGTATATATGTTAAATATATTAAAATTCCTGGCTATATTTTTTCTAAATATTATATGCTTGAATATGTATAGAAACATGAACACTCAAGTTCCAGAGGCAATTTGGGAATTAGAAAGGATTATAAATTGTAATAGTTACAATTTATAAAATACATAACACTGGTAAAAAGTAGAGTTCCAATTCATAGCTTGGCTTTTACCTTTGGGAACCTCCCTGATATTCTTTTTTTTGTTTTTTGTTTTTTTTTTAGCTTTTCAAGACAGGGTTTCTCTGTCCTGGAACTCACTCTGTAGACCAGGCTGGCCTCGAACTCAGAAATCCACCTGCCTCTGCCTCCCGAGTGCTGGGATTATAGGCGTGCGCCACCACCGCCCGGCCTCCCTGATATTCTTAGTGCTAGCAAAGGCACCAGGGTTCAGGTTTACACATTACTGCACATTGATCTGATACACTGAGGACTTCTGATGCCACTGTGGCTCCAGGTGTGGTTCTTGGTGTTCCATGTTCTTTTGGATTATAATCTTTAACGAAGTGATTTATATATTTCCATGAAAACATGACCTTTAAGATGTGTCAGGGATAAATAGGATTTATCCTGGAGGTCTGAGAGATATCCTGGAGTCCTGGATGTGAATTTATCAGAAGTACAAAGACATTTAAATATAGTCTTTATATATTCATATTTACAAAAATACTTGCTTCTTAAACAAAACAATTACTTAGGAATTACACTGTTTTGAGAAGTATTTTCTCTCCATCATTTGCATTTATGCAGAACCTGTGATTATGTTCTGCCCTAGAAAGAAGCACATACTAGATTCAGATGTGTCCTAAATCCCAACTCAATGGTTTCTTATAAGAAGGAAATTCAGAAACAAAAACAGAGGCAGAGGCACAATGCCGAGTGATTGTAGAGTTAGAGACAGAGATATCTACAAGCCATGGAACATCAATGACTGCTGGGGACCAGTAAAGTCTAGGAACAGCTGAGGAAGAATCTTGGCCAGGGACTGCTGCTATCTCCATTTCAGTTCATGTCTTGAAGCTGGTAGAACACATTTCTATTGCGCAAAGTTCCCTAGTCAGTAATGCTTTGTAATGGCACCTATAGGAACTGATGGAGATGGCATCCTGTTGCTGTTTCCTGTTTCCTTCAGGAAGCAGCTCTCTTAACACATTCATTGTCAGCTTGATAAGTAGGCCATTTTGTTCATTCAAGAAATTGTTTGAAAGTAGCATTCAACTTTATAGTGTTACCACAAAGTCTTGCTTCAGTCAAAAGAGCTCTGTGTTCACAGCATTTACTATTATCATTAGGAAAATGAAATATTATATAAAATGATGAAATATTGACTATGAAAGAAAAAACATACAGGGGAGGTAGTTTCTTTGTAGGATTGCTCCCTTGGCTATGTAGAACCCCATTAATTTCATGTAATCTAATTTATCAATTCTTGGTATTATTTCTGAGCATAACAAATTCTTCTTCAGAAAGTCACTTCTTATCCCTCTATCTTCAAGGGCTTTCCCTCGATTTTATGCCAACCATCTTAGCTGTGAGTCTTACACTGATCCATTTGAATTGAATTTCAATTCAAGCCAAGTGAGAGGTATGTCTAGTCTCATTCTCTCACATATCATTTCATAGCACTATTACTAAAAAGGCCATATCTTCAGTATCTGCATTACATCAGTTGGGCCATAGTCATGGTGTATATCTTTAATTATTCTATTCTATTCCATTGGTTTTCATGTCCATTTTTATGATGTTACCATGATGTCATTAGTATAATTCTATAATTTGAAAAATTAAATATTGTGATAGCTGCAGTATTATTCTATTTGTTCAGGATTATTTTGCTTATCTGGGATATTTTGTATTTCTACGTGAATTTTAGGGTTGGTTTTTCAAGTTGGGAGAAAATTGTCTCTGGAAGTTTGGTTGCCATTGAATGTGATCAATGTCATATGACAACACATGAAAACATCCACTCACACGAGGTAGTAACAAGAAAAGAATAAATATACAACTCCACCCAAGTATAGCTTGATGAAATGAGTTTATTAGAGTTATTTACAGGGATACTCAAAGACAGAATTATCATCATAAAATCTACTGGTGAGAACTCATGAAAACTGTAAAACTAGCTATCTACTTAACCTGTAGGAGGCTCTATGAAGAGTCTTTTCTGTTCAATAGTTGGTCATTGCTAAGTCTGACAAGTTTTATAAGTTTCCTGAATCTTGTGAGTTTTGAAGTACCCCAGTCTTATGACTTTCCAATCTTCTATTCTTATGACTTCTCATTCTTCTTCTAGAAGACAATGTTTCAACTTGTCAGAATTAGCAACATAACATGACTTTTAGAAACAGCAATTTTCACAGTATTTATTTTGGCAGTCCATGAATATGAGACGCCAGAGGTCAACTTAAGGTGCAATTCCCCAGGTGCTGGGGAATAATTTTTAAAGAATAATTTAAAGTTGTGTTTTAAAGAATATTTATTTTTTGTATTTATACGCCTATTCTTGAGACTCTGTGAGTCCATGTCTACCATTTGGGTGCTTAGAAATAAACCTGGGTTCACTGTAAAAGTAGTAAGTATCCTCAATGAATGAGCTATCTTTTCAATCTCATGACTCTGCTTTCTTGAGACAAGGTCTAAATCCTGCCTAGCTGGCTAGGCTGGCTGACCAAGGTTCCACCTGACTCTGCTTTCCTGTGTGGGGATAACACACGTGCCTACCATTAACATCCTTTTAATGTGAGTTCTGTGATCAAACATGTCCTCCTGCTGAGCAGCAAGCACTTTAACAAATGATCTATCTCTCCAACCCTGTTTTATTTAATTTTTTTTGCAGTTATTATCAAAGTTATCATTTTCTTCATTTCCTTCTCAGATGATTTGTTATCAGCACATAGGAAAGCTATTCATTTATATGTCAATATTATATACTGTTACTTTGTTAATCAGTTCATAGAGTGTCCAGGTAGAATCTTCAGTTATTTTATGTATAGGATCATGTCATCTTCAATAAGAATAATTTGCTTCTTCCTTTCTTATTTATACACCTTTAATTTCTTTCTTTTGTAATATGAACCTTGTTAAGATATCAGATACAATATTGGATGAGTAGGTAAAGAATACCCATCTTTTTCCTCATGGCAGTGAAAGCATTTGCAGGTTTTCTCCACTGAGTATAATGCTGGCTCCATACGTGGCATACGACTCTGATTATGTTGAGGAAGGTTCCTTCTATTATCATTCTCTTAATAGGGAATGTTAGTTTTCATTAAAGACCTTTTCTGTACCTATTGATTTGCGTTGGTTGAATAATCTTTGCATCCCTGAAATAAATCCCATTTGGTCATGTGAAGAAACAAATTTCTGAAAAAGACTCAGCTATGCTTAGAAATAATGTGAAGAATAAATAAGTTGGATTACATGAAGTCAAAAAGCTTCTGCACAGCCATGGAAACACTCCTACAAAGAAAGCACCTCTTCTGTATGCCTTTTCTCTCATAGTCAATATTTCATCATTTTATGTAATGTTTCATTCATTTACCTAATGACAGTAGTAAATGCTATGAACACAGGGCTCTTTTGATTGAAGCTGTATGTTAACATTACAAAGTCAAATGTGTTGTGTTCGGTTCGCAAGTACTTTATTGGAACTCTCCAGGTCTGGTGAAGTACTGGATATGAGAACCTTCAACCACCACTTTCCTAACCAGCATAATTCCTAACTACATTCCCAACATTTGTCCTTATCCTCAGGGGAGAGTGTTATCCTTATCCCTCATCAAGTAAAATTCTCTTTGAAACAGACAGACACTAATACAGAAAACCACAACTAATCAAAATGTAGAACTGTGGAATTCAGCAGCACAACTGGATAAACCTGCGATACAACTCCCATATGTTAGGCTCAGGGACCCTTGTGGAAGAGGAAGCTGAGTGATTTAAGAGCCAGATACAATTCACAAACAAACCACAAGAAACTCAAGAATAAGGAAGACCAAAGTGTGGACACTTCGATCCTTTTTAGAAGGGGGAACAAAATACCCATGGAAGGAGTTGGCAGAGACAAAGTATAGAGCAGAGACTGAAGGAAGGACAATCCAGAGACTGTTCCACCTAGGAATTCCTATATTCAATTACCAATCCCAGACACTATTGTGGATGCCAGCAAGTGCTGGCTGAGAGAAGCCTGATATAGCTGTCTCCTGAGAGGCTCTGACAGTGCCCGACTAATACAGAAGTAGAGGCTCACAACCATCCATTGGACTAGCACAAGATCCCCAGTGAAGGAGCTAGAGAAAGGACCCAAGGAGCTGAAGGGGTTTACAGCCCCCCCCCCCGGAGGAACAACAACATGAATTAACTAGTAATCTCAGAGCTCCCAGGGACTAAACCACCAACCCAAGAGTATACTTGGTGGGATTCATGGCTCCAGTTGCATATGTAGCAGAGAATGGCCTAGTTGGTCATCAATGGGAGGAGAGGCCCTTGGTCCTGTGAAGGTTCTATGCCCAAGTGTAGGGGAATACCAGAATACTAGGGCCAGGAATTGGGAGAGCGTGGGTTGGTGAATAGGGGGAGGGGAGAAGGAAAAGGAGTTTTTTTCAGAAGGGAAACCAGGAAAGGGAAATCATTTGAAATGTAAATAAAGAAAAGATCTACTATACACATGCTGCCAGAACAATCAGACCCACCATGTGCAGAATGCCAGGGCCAATAAGTGGGAGAGGGTAGGGTGGCAGGCATGGGGAGGGGAGAGGCAACAGGGGTTTATTCTTGTTTTTTTGTTTGTTTGTTTGTTTGTTTGTTAGAGGGGAAACTGGGAAAGGAGAAATTTACATGTAAATAAAGAAAATATCTAATAAGAAAAATAAATAAATTAATTAAAAAACACAAGTAAATAAAAGAAAAAAAAAGAAAAGATCTAATCAAAAAAGAGCCAGAGAAACAGTGATTTGCTGTGAAATTGTATCTCCTAGTAATAACAGAAGCTATTCCCATATAGTATAATCTCACCTACATGACTGCCAAAACACGATCTGAAAAAAGAAAACAAGAATGTACATGCTAATATGAAAGGAGAAAGCTCAGGAAACTTCAACCCTATACGAAGTATTAGAGGCAACTAAGAAATCTTGGGTAAAAATAGTTGTCCCCAGGGGAAAAACACATGAATTGGGTACGTAATACCAAATGATTAGCCCTTAAAACATATATGAAGTAACATTATATGTATTAAGCAAATTGTAGTTGTATATTTAGAAATGTATATGTATGTGTATATATATGTTTATATACATATATATATGTACATACATACACACACATATATGTATGCATGTATGCAACAGTAATTAATATAAAAAGAAGCCATGACTTTGAAAGTGATCAAGAAGAGATATAAGAGAGGGTTGGAGGAAGGATATTATAAATTATATTATAATCTCAAAAAACAAAATAGAAATTAAAAAAGAAAAGTGTGGGCACTACATCTGCTTCCCTCTTGGGGCATCTAGGCCTGTTGAGCACAGAGCTGGACTGGAGGGAGTATAGATTTAGATTTTTTTTTTTTTTTTTTTTTTTGGTTTTTTTTTCGAGACAGGGTTTCTCTGTATAGCCCTGGCTGTCCTGGAACTCACTCTGGAGACCAGGCTGGCCTCAAACTCAGAAATCCGCCTGCCTCTGCCTCCCAAGTGCTGGGATTAAAGGCGTGCGCCACCACCGCCCGGCTAGATTTAGATTTTTTTAAAACCTACTTTAATAAAGGTTCTTGGCATTTTCTCTCGGGTGAGGTTCTGAGACCTGAGCAGCCAGCCGGGAGCCACAGGCCCCACGACTCCCA
>NW_022196897.1:94583045-94584157 GCF_008632895.1 Mastomys coucha
CAAATTGGAAAGGAAGAAGTCAAATTATCACTCTTTGCTGATGATATGATAGTTTACTTAAGTGACCCAAAAAATTCCACCAGAGAGCTCCTAAACCTGATAAACAACTTCAGGAAATTAGCTGGATATAAAATTAACTCAAGCAAATCAGAGGCTTTCCTATACACAAAGGATAAACAGGCAGAGAAAGAAATTAGGGAAACAACACCCTTCACAATAGTTACAAATAATATAAAATACCTCGGTGTAACTCTAACTAAGCAAGTAAAAGATCTCTTTGACAAGAACTTCAAGTCTCTGAAGAAAGAACTTGAAGAAGATCTCAGAAGATGGAAAGATCTCCCATGCTCATGGATTGGCAGGATTAATATAAAAAAAAAAAAAAAACCAAAGTGTGGAATCCATGACATGAGGGAGAGTGGCTCATGACTCCTGTCATGTCCTCAGCTAGCTTGGGTATCTGGATAACACTAGTGTCATAAAAAGAGCTCGGTGTCATTCTTTCACTCTCTTTTGCGGAGTGCTTTATGGAGAGTTGGTTAGTCTTTCAAAAGTTTCATACAGTTCAGCAGAGAAAACACATGGGCTTGAGCTGGTTTAGTTGGAACACTTCAATCTCACTTCTTGGCATAGATCTATTAAGCTTTATAATCTCTTGGTTCAATTCTGGTATGTCAGTCTTTCTCTTTTCCTAAATCGCATCTTGCCATCAGTAAAGTTGTATTTCTATTGTATTTGACTGATATTGAAGACATAAAAACACACTCAGAGAACTCAGTGTTTTAATGCCATTCACAATTGTTTCCTTGCCCATATGTGAATACTCTCACTTTCCTTCATTGTTGATATGGCGCTAATGTGTTCATAACATCACAACATTCCAAGGAATCCTTATATTGTTCCTCTGGTATATGTTCACATCAGTTTATCTAATACCAGACTGGTATTTCCCCAAGTTCACAGATTCAGATCCAGAAACAAAACAGCTAATTTAATTTCTTAAAGATATGGTGGTGCACACTTTTATTACCAGCACTTGGGAGGCAGAAGCAGGCGGATTTCTGAGTTCAAGGCCAGCCTGATCCACAGAGTGAGTTCTAGGACAGCCAGGG
>NW_022196897.1:94584296-94586231 GCF_008632895.1 Mastomys coucha
AAAAAAAAAAAAAAACCTCCCAATTATGTTTCAAATGCATGGTCTCCTAAATTTTAATTAGTACTAACTGCCCTTAATTAGGTTGTATGTAGTCTTGAGCAAACCACTGGTCCTCTTTAGAATTGTTTTCACAAGTTACTAGATAAAGGTTTTTAACAGAACAATCTCTAGGGTTCTCATTAGCTATAAGCCTTTATATCAGTACCAGACAAAATTGTGTTTTCTTATGAATAAATAATGTGATTTTTCACAGAAAACGGCATGTGGTGCTCCTTAAAGACAACAAGGGCAAGTACTGTTGCCTGATAAGTAAAGAATGAGAAAGGCAAAGTGTGTAAGGAGAAGCTGAATCCATTACCTGCTAAGATGCCAGTGTAAACTCTTTTGAGGGGGAGTGAATAATAAAATACTGTATGTTTACAAAAATCAACATGAATTCTACTCCAACTTGAATAAAAGATATTATGTTCAAAAGGACCTGATAAATGCCACTTAAAAAACTTAAGAACTTAGTTAATTCTTTATATTTTATATGTTAAATAGAATATAATATTTTTAATTATATTTAATTATGCCATAAAACAATTGTTATATGAAAGCTTAATGGTTTGAGTGAATTCATAATTATGTTTTATTCTTTAAACTTCATCTAGTATTAGCATAGCCTTAGTTAATACTGGCTCCTTTAAAAGTCCTATACAAATATGTCTTTTACTTATTTAGTACTTACATAATTTAATAAGAAATAATAAAACAATCTTAATATATTTTTCATATATAAAAATGATACAGTGTTTCTGTTGGGCCAAAAGGATGAAAAATTTACCTCTGTAATTCTGTTAAATAACTGCAGGAGTTGCATTTTTGCTTTGAGGAACTTTCATCAGAACATAGTTGTGAAACAGCTTTGGCTTCAAATAGAAAGGATGCAATAAAGCACCTCCTAGCTAGAATCAGGTTCAAGAGGTTTATGGTGGTGAACAGCAGAGAAGATGAAATGTTTCAATAAGTCCCTTAGGCTGATTTAGTTAGCATCCACAAAGCAGAATAATCTATATATCACATACACTTGGTTGGCTGACTGTTTAGAATAGATGTATGAGTCACTGAGGTTTATTTTAGCAATTGGGCAATGCAATTCTCCTTTTGCCTGAAATATTAAATTGCAGAAATATGAAACTATGAGAGGTAATGTCAAATCTCACAAAGGATGCTTATCAACCACTGTGAAGGGACAAGACATTCCTTAAAGCTTGTCGTTCCATGTTTAAACCTTGGGCAGCACAAATGATAAGTTCCCATGTACAAACTTTCTATTATATTAATTGGACACCTATGGTGAATACTTTTGAAATACTGTGTGTGCTGTTAGAGTTGCCTGAGTGAGAAAGTTTGAAAAAAGAAAAAAAGTTTGAAAAAAGAAAAATAAGAAGGACTCTGCTGTTCTGAATGATTTCATATACAAATGTATCCCTCTAGGAGTTAGCAGGGAGGTACACACACACACACACAAAAAAAAAAACATACAATATCAATATATATGTATATATACATGCAATACATTATATATGCAATAACACACACACACACAAAAAAAAACATACAATATCAATATATATGTATATATGCATGTAATACATTATATATGCAATAACACACACACACACACACACATATATATATACATATATATATATATGCACCACATATTCATTTAACTTGTTACTCTTAGACAATACAGAGCATTAGCACAGGTACCTGCAACAATGCTGGCAAGCTGCTGGGTTCTAGAGATAGGGTATATGCTGCGTGCTTGAATGATCGCAGAAGCAATTTTTTTGGCATGTTTCTCCTCTCCATATGCTCTTAGGATGGATGCAAGTGCTTGTTGATCTAAAGCATTCACAACATCAGCAGCAGTAGGCATGTCAGGGT
>NW_022196897.1:94586241-94636269 GCF_008632895.1 Mastomys coucha
CAGTTTACTGACACCATTTTCATTGATAAGAGTTGGTGTTTGAGAGAGCACTGGGAATGTGAACTGAGGCAGTCATAACATACAGCCTAGACAAAATTCTGAAACAGACTAAAATATCACCCACACGAAACACGTTTCCAGTTTACACTGTAATCATTATGGCAAGAGGAACCTGAAACATTGAATAAAGTCAAGGTGAAGGGACGTTAAAGTATTTTGCTAACCTTTAAATTTCATTCATTAGAAAAGATAATATTGATCCTGTAGGTTTCTCGTAAAATAAAATAATAGGAGAATGTTCGATATGTAAGTTGCTAATTGAATTATTATTTTTTCCTTTGCTCAATATGTAAGTAAGGTACTAATTGAATTAATATTATTCTTTTCTTTGGACTGGGAGCTATGATAATGATAGATGATAGTTGATCAGATCTAAAGGAGGAAATTAATGTATGGCAGCAAAGAATCTATGAGTGAGACAGAAAAGTCTAGAAAGTCTCCCTCACAATAACTAAAAAGACCCAGTGTTAACCATGCATGTTTTAGATATTGATATTAGCTCAGTTATCAGGGGCAAAGATCACCATGCATTGAGTCCTCAAAATAAATGATATTGATTGAACAACCCTAAATATTATTTCAATCAGGGGCCAGAAAGAAAACCCAAGTTCTGACCACACAGACTAAATTATGCAAGCAGAAAACATCATTTACTGTCAAATCATTCTAGTTTATTTCCATTTACAGAAGTGGGTCAAAGCATTCTAACTGATGACCTAGCCATGACTCGACTTATTAGGAACATAATGTGTATTAATAGTATACTTTACTCCAACATAAATATGTTGGGTTACTAGCTGCATACCGTGACTTGTTATGAGTTCCAAAGACATAGGAGCAGTAAGACCTGAGGTTAACCAGAGTGAGGTTTTTGAAGACATCTAAAATTCTCTTTGAAAATTATTACCTTGTCAACATGCTTGTGCATTCAGGAGAAGTTTTGTCCATGGTGTGTACTCCATTTTGCATGTGTCTAACAGTCCTTCAGTCGGTTTCTGAAACTCTTACTCTCTGATTGCTTTAGAGAGTAGGAAAAGATCTTGTTCTACATATGATGGTTTCTTTTTTGGTTTCGCTTACTTTTATCTATTTATGCATATTTTGAATTGAAATAGAATTCTACCACTCCATATTTCCTCCCTCTCTCCCCTCCCATTCCCCTCAAACAGATAGCCTCTTTTTCTTTGTACCAATGAATGTTTTATGTGGTAGCCCTAACTTTCATCTCAGTGGGTTCCCTTTTTGGCTTCCAAAATAAAGATGCTTTCTTTGAAGGTTTTATTGATATATATAAGAATTGCAACGTTGTTATACTGGATAGCATTTTAAATACATTAGTCTTTCAATTTTAATCTGGGAAATGAATATAACAATGCTTATCTCAATTATCAGAATTATTGAGAAAGGACGCCTACATAACTAAATACAGACAACATAATGACTGGACAATAAATGTTCATGTCTTTCAGATCTTTCCCACTCACATATTTGCCATTCATTATTTGAGCATAAAAGGCAAAATCCTTGTTAGTAAATTTAGACCCTATTAAAATAATAATAAGATAGCATGGACAGATTTAGTTTTTAATGATAACTTTGTTTCTTAAACAAGAAAATTACCTAAAAAAATGTTCAACATCCTTAGTCATCAGGGAAATGCAAACCAAAACAACCCTGAGATTCCACCTCACACCAGTCAGAATGGCTAAGATCAAAAACTCAGGTGACAGCAGATGCTGGCGAGGATGTAGAGAAAGAGAAACACTCCTCCATTGTTGGTGGGATTGCAAGCTTGTATAACCACTCTAGAAATCAGTCTGTAGATTCCTCAGAAAATTAGACATAATACTTCCTGAGGACCCAGCTATACCACTCCTGGGTATATACCCAAAAGATGTTCCAACATATAACAAGGACACATGCTCCACTATGTTCACAGCAACCATATTTATAATAGCCAGAAGCTGGAAAGAACCCAGATGTCCCTCAACAGAGGAATAGATACAGAAAATGTGGTACATTTACACAATGGAGTACTACTCAGCTATTAAAAACAATGACTTCATGACATTTGTAGGCAAATGGATGGAACTAGAAAATATCCTGAGTGAGGTAACCCAATCACAAAAGAATGCACTCACTGATAAGTGAATATTAGCCCCAAAGCTCAGAATACCCAAGATACAATTCCCAGACCACATGAAGCCCAAGAAGAAGGAAGACCGAAGTGTGGGTCCTTCTTAGAAGAGGTAGCAAAATACTCATGGGAGCAAATATGGAAACAAAATGTGGAGCAGAGACTGTAGGAAAGGCCATCTAGAGACTGTTCCACCTAGGGATCTAGTCCATATACAGCTATCAAATCCAGACATTATTGTGGATGCCATGAAGTGCATGCCAGCAGGAGCCTGATACAGCTGTCTCCTGAGAGGCTCTGGAAGAGCCTAACAAATACAAAGGTGGATGCTTGCAGCCAACCATTGGACTGAGCATAGGGTCCTCAATGGAGGAGCTAGAGAAAGGACTGAAGGAGCAGAAAGGGTTTACAACCCCATCAGAAGAACAACAATATGAACCAACCAGAGCTCCCAGAGTCTAAACCACCAACCAAGGAGTACACATGGAGGGACCCATGGCTCCAGCTATATATGTATGTAGCAGAAGATGGCCTTGTTGGGGATCAGTGGGAGAAGAGGCCCTTGGTCCCATGAAGGCTTAATGCCTCAGTGTAGGCGAATTCAAGGCAGGGTAGGCAGGAGTGGGTGGATGAGTGGGGGCACACCCTCATAGATGTAGAGGAGGGGGATGAGATAGGGGGTTTCTGCTAAGGGGGAAATCAGGAAATGGGGATAAAATTTGAAATGTAAATAAATAAAATAACACACAGGATCAGAGGTGAGGAGGACACAACATCTGTCCCAATACTGGGAGTAACTGGGACCAGCAGGACCAAGCACACAGGAACTCCATCAGCCCAGTGGCTCAGGTTTCTTCCTGTCTGTCTGAGCTGGTGCCCTGAGCAACCTTGGGCTCAAGCTCCACAGCCAGTTCCACAACACCCAGAGGAAGCTCTACTCCCAGGCTCTCTAACATGCCCTGGATCAGAGGTTAGGAGGATAAAGCATCTGTCCGAACACCAGGAGTAACTGGGACCAGCAGGACCCAGGCATACAGGAACTCTGACATCCTAGTGGCTCGGGTTGCTTCCGGTCTATCTGGGCTGGCTGGTGTCCTGAGCAGACCTTGGGTGCAAACTCTGCACCAAAACACCCAGAGGAAGCTCCACTCCCAGGTGCTCTAACAAGTCCAGGGTCACAGGATCCCAGAATCATAGGATCCCAGAGACAGATTGACTCTGAGGAGTTCTGACACAATCAGGATCACAGGAAGGACAGGCTCCAGTCAGATTTAACAAGGGCAGGTAGCACTAGATATAACCAGATGGCAGGGGGCAAGCGTAAGAAAATAAACAACACAAACCAAGGTCACTTGGCATCATCAGAACCCAATTCTTCCACCATAGCAAGTCCTGGACACACCATGACACTGGAAAAGCAAGATTCAGATATAAAATCACTTTTCATGATGATGATACAGGACTTTAAGAAAGGCATAAATATCACCCCCAAAGAAATACAGGAGAACACAGGTAAACAGCTAGAAGCCTTTCAAGAGGAAACACAAAAATCCCTTAAAGAACTACAGGAAAATACAATCAAACCGATGAAGGAAATGAGCAAAACCATCCAGAATCTAAAAACTGAAATAGAATCAATAAAGAAATCAGAAAGAGAGACAACCCTGCAGATACAAAACCTAGGAAAGAAATCAGGAGTTGTAGATGCAAACATCACCAAGAGAATACAAGAGATAGAAGAAAGAATCTCAGCAGCAGAAGATACCATAGAAAACATTGAGACAACAGTCAAAGAAAATGCAAAAAGCAAAAAGCTCCTAACCCAAAACATCCAGGAAATCCAGGATGCAGAGAAGACCAATCCTAGGATAATAGGTATAGAAGAGAGCAAAGACTTCCAAGGTAATAGACCAGTAAATCATTTAGGCCAGTAAATCTCTTGAAGAAAATTATAGAAGAAAACTTCCCTAACCTAAAGAAATAGATGCCCATGATCATACAAGAAGCCTATAGAACTCCAAATAGACTGGACCAGAAAAGAAATTCCTCCCATCACATAATAATAAAAACACCAAATGCACTAAACAAAGAAAGAAGTTTAAAAGCAGTAAGGGAAAAAGGTCAAATAACATATAAAGACAGGCCTATCAGAATTACAGCAGATTTCTCATCAGAGACTATGAAAGCTAGAAGATCCTGGGCAGATGTCATACAGACCCTATGGGAACACAAATGCCAGCCTAGGCTACTATACCCAGCAAAACTCTCAATTACCTTAGATGGAGAAAACAAGATACTCCATGACAAAACAAAATTTATACAATATCTTTCCACAAATCCAGCCCTACAAAGGATAATAGATGGAAAACATCAACAGAAGGAGTAAAACTACACCCTAGAAGAAGCAAGAAAGTAATCTTTCAACAAATCCACACAAATCTAATTCCACCTCTTACAACGAAAACAACAGGAAGTGACAATTACTTTTTCTTAATATCTTAATATGAAATTAATATTACCAACATATCCTAATCAATTGAAATCCAAAAATATGAGGAATTAGAAATTTATTCACTGTCATCCAATGGTCTCTCTAATTTGGTAATTGGAGAAATAGGTCCAATATTATACAATCCATATACACTTTCAGCTTGTTTGTTCGTGACAGTGTCTTGCTGTGTACAACATAATGGTCTTGAGATCTTGCTCCTCCTATCTCATCCTCTCTATACTATACTATATATACTATGGTTGTCAGAACAGCTTACATATTTTAAAAGTATTTATATACCCAAAAGAAATGTAGACAATTAAATTGGGAGGGGTTTGTAAGAGAACAACAAAGAGTAAGACTGAATGCTTTGCTTGATGTTTGTAACTCTTGTATCAAGTTACCACAGTAAGAGCCAAGATTTTAAGCTCTATAAAACAAACAAACAAACAAACAAAAACACTTTATATATTTATGTTCATTTAAGAAAATATTAGTAGTGATGTATTATTTTGAAATATACAGTTAATACATTTGGAGTTATTTGAAATCATGTATCTTTTCTCATCACAATGCAATAAAACTTAAAAAAAGAAAGAGATGAATGTTAACAGTGCAGGGAAGATCTCAAAAGAAGATATTGTTTAAATCTCAGTTCTGACTCTTGCCCACTGTGTGCATTGGGGTAAAATATTAATTGATTTTACCTCCTTAGCAAAAGTGCTCCTCAGGGAACATTTGACAATTGTTGGAGATATCTTTATTGTCCCAGTTGGCAATGGGAGCTTGCTACTGGTATTTAGTGATGGGTAGATGTTAGAGAAGTTGCTAAATGTCCTGTGATGCTAGGAGAGCTTCCTACCACAAACATGATTTCCTCATGTTTGTGCATGATGTGAAATATCAATAATACTAACTGAGAAACCCCAATGCAGCCTTTATGTGTCTGGTTTTTAATCTGGATATAATACTAGCACATATCAAAAATCTATCTAAGGGTTTGGGGAGCTAATCTGTGAAACTCTGGAAAGTATTCAGAACAATGGCTTTGATATAAAGTGCACTTAATAAATGTAAGTTGACTTCATGATGTTCATCATCGCCATGAAGGTAAAAGCTCATAGCATAAAGATGCAGGCAATAGTCATTCTGACAGAGAATTCTGATAGACATACCAATGATGTATTGGTAGCTAATTAGAGCAGAAACACTTCCCTTCTTAACATTAATGTTCTTTAGTTATAAGCCATCCATTGAAAGTGCCTTGATAGCAGTGCCTTAACTACTGTGTAAATAGGGAATATGTCACATAAACCATCAAACACATGGTAGTTTGAAAACATCAGTATCTGAAATTTTGAGGTCTTATTGGAATGGAGAGTTTGACTAAAAGTATCCCTAGAGTAGGTAAAGGCTCTTGTGTGGAATGCTGCATGCAGATATTTCCAATATCTGACCTTCACTATTAGTCACTTATTGTTAAAGAATTTTATCATTTTATTACATGATCACATTATTTGATCTAGGAATGCCAAGAATTCAAACAGAAGAGTACACAGGACTCAGAAATGATAGGATTCTAATAAATGTCCCAAGGCAGGTTAGCCAGTCATGTCAGGTAACAAGGGAAGAGAGTTATAGGAAGAGTATTTACCTCATGATATTTGTGGTGTGACACAATGTGCAGAAGAGAAGCAAGGTTAAGCTCCTGGCTTTGCACTACTGGTAGGTCTAGATGTCAGTACTAATTTAACCTTTAAAATCAATGTAGAAAAAGGAAAATTTCGACTTTCTCCTACAGTGCAACACAATGCCATAATGGATTGTGTGTCCGTTTGAACTGAACATTGGCAAACAAGCATTATATTTCTACCATGGTAAAGAATGAAGAGGAGTCATAGGTGATATTTCTATACAGATATGTGTGGGTATGTAGTGATGTATGATGTAGTGCCATGTATTACAGATCTTTTGAAAAAGGTTCTACTAGGATGACTGCCAAAGAAATAGGACAGAAATATAATTGCTGATCACTGAGATCCTACCCTATTTTTTTGCAGCACCATAAAATAATATCAATTAAAAGAGCTCCTGCATTCACAAAGACATGTATATACCAGCAAAAAAAAAAAAAAATAAAGCTATTGTTTCAGCATCTACTTTTTTCTACATTACTATTGAAAAGCTATGTTGTAATTAGTGAAAAAGAAATTACCTGAAAATAGATTTCCCCCATTCCGAACACCTCACTATTTTCTATAAAGACAGTAAATATTTTCCATTTAGAATTTCAAAGCTAAAGAAATACTGGAGACTATAATGAGTACCAAACACAGCTGATTTACTATGCATGGGTAGTTCTGGATGTGGGAGTGTGCTGGGAAATTTTCAATATTCAAGGAAATTACATTCAGAAGATTTAAGAAATTGATTTTCTTGTGGTAAGAAGCAATGCTTTTTCAATACTAACCTGTCTCCATCCATCCTCATGTCTAAGGGGCCATCTTTCCAAAGGGAGAAACCTCGTTCAGGAGCATCAAGTTGCATGGAGGAACACCCCAGATCCAAAAGGATTCCATCCATAGTCCCTGGCTGCACTCCAGCTTCCATTAGCAATGCCTCTGCCTGGCTAAACTGGCCCAACATAGCTTGGATCCGTGTCCTGTGAATAAATCCAAGAGATAAAAATACTTTGATTGTATTGTATTAGTCTTTCTTCAAGTCTCTGGCTGGTGGAAGCAAGCACATTCTATCACCAGATAATACACCTAAAATAAATATACAGAGTATCAAGTACCTGCTTAGCATTATACTTTAAGAACTTATATATTTACAAATTAGCAATATTCTTTTGTCAGATTAAGTATTTCATTCCTTTTTTCTAAAAACTTCTTAAATTTATGAGGAAAAAAAGTAGTATACGACATTCTTTCAAAGATTTATTTAACATTCAAGGTAATTCAATACAGTAGCATAAAAACAAAAATAATATATATAAAATGTTCATACATATAATAAATGCTACTTAGTCATATAAAAGGAACAAAATCCAGTTATATATGCAACAATGAAGATGAAACTGGAGAACATTATACAAAGTGAATTAAGAATGCACAGGAAAACAAGCACTACATAATCTACTCCCATGTGAAATATTAATATACTGTTCTCAGATTTGAGAGTAATATGGTATCTTGCAATGATGAGGAAAGAGTTGTAGAAAGAAGAAAATGTAAATGTTTGATTGATAGATACTAAATTAAAGAGAAGAATTTTTAATGTGCTGTTGTGCCCTGATTTAAGCATTTCATAGTGTATACATGTATTTCACACCACATCAATTTGCATGTACAGTTTTTGTGTACTGTTAAAAATGAACCTAACTAAATGAAAAAAACTAAGATAAAAAGATGAGTTCAATATATTAATGCCATTTAGTTTACTGCTGTGTATATTTATCCTGCTCGTAGATAGGGCTATCTACGTGAGAAAGAAATGAGGACAAGACTAAATGACTACTGAAGAAGTCCTGTTTACCTTCCCGCAAGAATTTCAAACTTTCCATGAAGCATTCAGAATCAATAGGCAGGAAGACGCTTGGACCACCATGCTCCTGCTCCAATTCTCCTTTCTATACAAAGGGAGCTGCATGCTCTGCTCCAGTTCTCCTTTCTATACAAAGGGAGCTGCTGCCCTTAGGTTTCTTCAGAAGCCTTAAAGCAACTAAAATTCATTTTGGAAGGAGAATAAGTAAAGAAATTGGGTAATTCTAAAGTTCTAAAGTTCTAAAATTCTAAATTCTAAAATTCTAAAATTCTAAAGTTCTCCTTCTCCTCTCTGAAAGTGAATGGAATGAGCTTGTATTTTAGCAACATTAGGCAGTGCACATTTAGGATGTTTAATACTGTTTATGTCACTTAAGGGTAAACTCACAGATCATCGGTATGTTTTCCTCAAATTCTGAATGAAAAAGGAATTTTTAGATTACATGCCAAATATTTACTGAATTTCTATTGTTGCTACTACTTATGCTATTTGGAGTATATAGCAAGGGACAGGAAGACTAGTAAGCTATATTTCTTGAGGTAAAAGTTGAGTTGAAAAGAGACAATTTACAGAGCAATATGACTACAGCTGATGATAGATAAATAGATGGCCTCTCTATGTTTGGAAATATGAATACTAACAAAGTAGTATTGGAAACCAGAATCAATAAATTTCAGGGTTGGAAGACAGTTCATTAGTCATTTATGCCAATATCTGATATTCATCTTTGCCTACTCCAATCTCATGAATGTGAGCTGAGAAGGGAAAAATTCTGCTTTATTCACCTCCAGATCCCAACCACAGTCTATAGAGATAGCTAAACACCCCATACTCATCACTGAATGAGATGGAAAAGAGTAGATTAATGACATCTACCAACAACTTTTTGGACAAGAGAACAAGACACCCTGCTAGAACACTCAGGAGCAGAGTGAACCAGGATGTGGGAAGAAGAGTGTATGCTGTCAAAAGGTGATTCTTCATTGCTACTAATGAGATTGGCTTGTATGAATAACTGCACAAAATCACAGAGAACTGAACCTGCTGATCAAGTAGAAGCAGAAATAGAGCAGGAGAGATTGCTTTCCAAAGAAGACATGCTCAGCTAGGAAATCTTACCTGCAAGAACACAGTAGGGAGGGAAATTTGTGGCTCGGACATTTAAAGAAACAAGTATTTTACATATGCTAAAATAATCATCCTATATTTATATGTAAGAAACAATATATATACAGATATAAATATAATTCAATACAATTAATTCCAATCCTAAGTACTTAGTTTCTCTGGAGAATCCTGATGCTATCATATATCAAGTACTATTCAATGTTTGATATAATTGAACTGTAAAAAATTATTATGTCTATTATCTACTGAATTCCATGTGAACAAAATCTCATTTTACAATATATGTTATTTACACCTGATGTCAAGGACTGTATAATATTGAAACTTAATCTGCAGTGAGCACTGCTTATCTAGTTCATATCTGAGTGCTGTTTTTCATAAGAGTCACTATTACTCTCGGGGCTGGCAAGGTAGCTCAAGAGTAAATGCATGGGTTAGCCTGTAGATTAAATCTCCCCAAACCACATAAAAGTTCAAATAAAATAAAAAGTAAAACAAAAAAAGCATCATTACATTTCAATAAAGCAGTTAATTCTGTAACTTTTCTCTTTAGTATGATCTTATGCAAATCAAGGTTAGAACCTACAGTGCATGCAGTGCTTTGCATTCCACACAAGAGCCCTCACCTACTCTAGGGATACTTTCAGTCAAACTCTCCATTCCAATAAGACCTCAAAATTTCAGATACTGGTGTTTTCAAACTACCATGTGTTTGATGATTTATGTGACATATTCCCTATTTACACAGTAGTTAAGGCACTGCTAACAAGGCACTTTCAATGGGTGGCTTTTAACTAAAGAACATTAATGTTAAGAAGGGAAGTGTTTCTGATCTAATTAGCTACCAGAACTTAAAATCAAAGAATCACGTTACCTAGGGATGAAGGAATTCTTCCTCAAGGTTGCAACATTATTTCCTACCCTAGACTGTACAGCCTGCCGCTATACTGATTTCCCACAAGACAGACCTCATAACTATGTGAGCAAATTCCTTGAAGTAAATCACCCCCAGCCCAGTATTCTCTCCTCCTCCTCTCCATCCCCTTTCTCTCTTTCCTCTCTCTCTCCTCCTCTTTATACACAGGGGTGGGGGTGGGAGGGAGAGAGTTATATTTTGTAGGAATTGAAGAGATGGCTCAGTGGTTAAGAGCAATTGTTCTTGCAGAGGATCTGATTTGGTTTCTAGCACCCACATGGCCGCTCACAACTATTTGTAGCATCAGTCTTGGGGGGTCTTATACCCTCTTCTGGCCTCCATGGGCACCTACCTATACTCATGTACATTATCAAGTATATATAACCCCACACAAACACACATAAACATAATTAAAAATAAAGTTAATATCTAAAAATAAAAAATTTAACAGTTTATATTTCTTACATAATTTCTATATACTAAACCACACTTGTACATGTTTCTTACATAAAATATTATGCATATTACATATATATGCATGTTTATGTATACCTATCTCCTACTACTTCTGTTTTTCTGGTGAACCCTGGAGAATACATATCAGTATAGGGGTATATTTCCATTTAGTTGTTTGGCACCCCATGGCCACCATAATTTGTTCATAGATCAACATGTGTACAATTCTGGTAAGTAAGATATAAGAGATATTTTCTCGGAACTTAGGAAAAGATCCCACTTTTTTTTTCATGTTTACATATGTATAAAATAACAACAATGCAAAAGTTATAAGCAGATCAAATTGAGCCAAATACATATAAACAATTATTTCTCTAGGTAGAAGGTAAAGTCCATGGCAGCAGAAAGCCTCCACTTATAGTTGCCTTAGGATAGAAGGGACTTAGTGAAGGTCTAGGAATTCTGTATATATATGTATGAATACACACATATACAAATGACATCCCAACTACTGTGGCAATTATGATGGAATATTAACACTGTTATTAGAGATTTAGATAAAATAAAAATAAAAATATTCTCAAGAAACTATAAGTAAAACTGACACAAGAAATGTAAAATATACTCTTAAAATCACTTAGAATTTTAATCTCTAATTATAAAGTCTCCCACAGAGAAAAAGACAGGTGGTTCTACCATTTATTATTCCAAGTATTTAAATATTTAGCTATTTAAGTAACTCCAATAGTATATAAACAAAATAACACTGATACTATAATAAAATCTCCCAGAAAACAAGAGAGATAGCTATTTCAATTAAGATCACAAGGCAAGCATGCTGGATGGTTTTGGGGGTACATGAAATGGGAGGTTTGAGGTTTAGAGTAAGGGACTTAGGGGACATATAGATCCTGTTAGGAAAGGAAAATAAAATAGTTACAAATGGATGGGGAGCACTGGGACAGGAGAATCAATGGGGATGGGGAAGAAGGAAGATAAGTGACCGAATATTGGAAAGACAGCTGAAATTAAGGGCCATTTGAGGAGTACTATGGAAACCTAATAGGTAGAATCTTCCTGAGATATATACATATATGAAGGCAATCTAAATGAAATTCCAAATAATGGGTATGGTTAGAGCTTCTACTTTCTATCTCTTGTCATAAAAAGAAGCTTCCAGTAAGGAGATCTGGTTACAGCTAATTGAGTTGTTGGCCCATGGAGTTTCATGGGAATCATCAAACAATCCAGGCTATTGTCAAGACTATAGGTTGCTCTCCACAAACTGATGGCAAGGATCTATTGCTGAAGACATGGCCTGTACAACCCATTGAGTACGGAGGAGTCAAGAGCAACCTTTGAATCTTTGAATATAGGAATCTTTGTTATAGGAAGATACTCTGTACTCTAGCAAAGGAAAAACCAACTCAGCCTCAAACCCTTTGGTCCACAATGGTGTTCTCTCTGCAAGATATGCTATAGCAATGGTGGAATAAAGCTTGTAGGAATAGCCAAGTGATATCTGATTTGACTGAAGGCCAATTACATCAGATGAAACCCTTATGCAACACTACTTGGGTTACTTGGGTAACCAGAGACTAGATAGCTCAGGGACATAAGATAAGCCCAAATATTACTTTTCTACAAAAAGAATGTAGCAATAAATGACTCCTACTGACATTCTGCTATAATCATAGATCAGTGTCTTATCCAGTCATCATCAAAGACACATTCTCCTACAGCAGATGGGAATGAATACACAGAACCACAGGCAGATATTATGCAGAGAATTAGACACCTTAAAACACTCAGGTTCAAATGGGAGGCCTCCATCCAATCCCTGGCATCAAGGGTCAGAGAACCTTTCAGAAGAGGAGGTATCCCCCAGGGTGGATGGAGGGCACCAAGAAAATAAGGTTTTCTAAATCAACATGATCAACATATTCATAAACTTGCAGAGACTAAGGCAGCATGAACAGGTCCTGCACAGGTTCACCCCAGGTCCTGTGTGTGTGTGTGTGTGTGTGTGTGTGTGTTTGTGTGTGTGTGTAATGGCTTCTAGTTTGGTGGTTTTTAATGGAGACCAGTGGGTATCTATTTCTTTTGTCTTCTTTTGGGTTCTTTATAGTCTGTTTGTTTTGTTGAAGTTTGTTTTGTGAGATTTAATTTTATTATATTATTATCACTTAGAAGCCTATTTATTTTCTGATAAGAGAAAGGGAGTAGATCCAGATGAAAGGGGAAGTGGGAAGGACCAAGGAAGAGTAGATGGAAGGGAAACTACATCAGAATACATTATGTGGGGGAAAATAAAATCTATTTTCACTAAAAAGGAAAAAAAAATTAGGTTCAAAGCAAAGCAAAGCAAAACAAAGAAAAAAACTAAAATAATGGCAATGTTACAAATGCCAATTTATCCAAAGGACAAAATAACAAAAATAACAAAAAAATACAAGCAGATCAAATCAAAATAAGCACATACAATGATTCCATATGCTAAGGATAGTGTGTGGCTGGAGAAAGCCTTTGGAATTGCTTTACCATAGAAGAGTCTTGGTGAGAGTTATTAAAGTTGTACACACACATACACACACATACACATACTAATATACATGTATATATACATGCCCACTCGTCTACTCCAGTAAAGTCTGCAGTATCAACACTGAAAGCCTGATCATGAACCAGAGGCGTTATGACTTCAAAGGAAGTCTGTGCCTCATGGGTATTCAGTCAGTCATTGGCATCTCCTAACTCAGACATGTTCCAGATTAGTCTTTCCAATAGTCAACATGCCTTCTTATTCAGGCATAAAGGTGCCCCAAGAAATGATTTGTAAATAGTTAAAACTAAGATTAAACATTGTTCCCTGGCCAGCACAGCATTCCAATATATCCTAATTTATTACCAAGCTGTAGTTGGCTTGGAATTTCTCACAAGGAAGATGCCTTATCAGACAGGGTATCCTCAGAGTTAGCAACAGAGGTCAGGCACTACTGCTGCTGTAAACATAGTTAGAATTCTCAGAGCAGTCCCACAGAAGACAGAATTGCTTTACATACCAGAGAGTAATTGAAGGGCTTTCCTCACTTAAGAGCATTCTCAGGAACTGCTAGATTGAACTTTCCTGGTGCTTGCCTCCAACACACCCAGAGAACTAGCTTGGGACTGCAAAGATAGCCCCAGTGGGAAGGGCACCACTGATCTTCCACTTCACACCTGGATGCCTGATCTTACTGACCTTGATGTGATCCTCACCTGCCTACATGACTTCTGTCTTGGTGCCCGATCTTACTGACATTGATATAACCATCACCTGCCTACGTGACTTTTGTCATAGCCCTGTTTTCTGTATACTGTATAAGCCTGGTTTTCCACTTTGTGCAAGAGGACTTATACTTATACATTCAGAATTGAGACAGAGCATTTGAGCTTTGAGCCTCATGTAGTCTGTAGCCGCACTCCCCCTCCCCTCCCCGGCCCAGAGCACTTGGGCCCAGGGGGTGCAGCACCTGTCGAGAAAAGATGGCTGCTTTAGACCCAGTGTGTTTCAGGTGGCCTCAGAGGTACCTCAACTGCTGAGCTGCCAGATTTTTCATTTCTCTTTTATAATAACTGTAAAAGTCTGATGTCATTTTTAATAAATACACCCAGGTTCAGCCCTTCCTTGTGTTGACTCTGTCACTCGTTGAATTTTTTGCCCACCTGACCAGAACTCTCATCCTGTGGAACAAGAGGTCCCCGCAGCGAACCCAGTCTGTGGCAATTCACAACCTAATTTATTTACAACCCAGTATCAACTCTTCCTTTCCTCCCAGTACCAGCTCATGCAAGACCCATTCCACCTGACCCTTTTCTTTTGATAAGGGAAAGCCCCCTCTGGGTGTTGCCTCCCCCCGCCCCCAAACAACAGCTCCCATCCTCTGCACATCAAGTCAAAGAAGGACTAGGCTCTTCCTTTCCCCCTGAGGACTGATAAGGAGGTCCATTTAGGGGTACAAGATCAACAGGCAAGCAGGCAACAGGCTCCAGGACTGTCCCTGCTCCAGTTGTTGGGAGACCTGCATGAAGACCAAGCTGTTTATCTGATACATATGTGCAGGAGGCCTATATCCAGCTTTTTGGTAGGTGATTCCATCTCTGGGAGCCTCCATGGGTCCATGTTAGTTGACTCTGCTCGTCTTCCTATGGAAGAAAACAGGCAACCTTTGGAGATAGGAGGTGTGTGTGAGGGACCCTCTAGGATGTACCAGAGACCTGGGAGGTGAGAGATGCTCAGGACTCAAAGGTAGGAACCTTAGGTAAAATGCCCAACAGTGGGGAGAGGGAACTTGTAGAGTCCAGCTCTAAAAGAAAGACATAGCATCAAGTAGAGGGATGGGGTTGTCATCCCACAGTCAAAAACTCTGACCCACAATTGTTCCTGTCTAAAAGAACTGCAGGGACAAAAATGGAGAAGAGACTGAGGGAAAGGCAGTCTAGTGACCTGGGCTCCAGCTCAAGGGGAGACTCCAAGACCAGACACTATTACTGAGGCTATGGTATGTTCACAAAAAGGGACCTATCATAAATGTCCTATGAAAGACCCAATAAGCAGCTGAAAGAGTCAGGTGCAGATACACCTAACCAATGGACAGAAGCCGGGAACCCCTGTGGTTAATGAGGGAAAAGCTGGAAGAAGCTGAGGAGGAGGGCAATCCCATAGGAAGACCATCAGTCTCAACTAACCTGGACACCCCCACCCCCAAGATCTCTCAGACACCGAGCCACCAACCAGGCAGCATACACCAGCTGATATGAGGCTCCCAACACATACAGCAGAGGACTGCTTGGTCTGACCTCAGTGAAAGAAGACTCACCTAAGGGAGTGGGCAGGTCTGGTAGGGTAGGGGTCAGGAGTGGGGATGGAGACATCCTCCTGCAGATGGGGGAGGAGGAATGGGATGAGGAAAAGTTGGAGGGGGATAATGAATAGACTGTAAAAAAAAGATTAAAGAATAATAAAAAATAGAAAAACCCAGCATTACATACTTCCAATAGACAATAGCAAACAGTGATATTTCTATTCACAAATAAAGGGCTGGGAACATGGGAAAGAGCAGACTCTAACTCAGAAAGCAAGCCGCTAACCCCAGCTATTCCATGTCTAGTACCTGGGGTGTGTAGGAGCACCATCTGGGAATGTGTTTGGGAATCAGTAACCCTCTAGTTCTGCCACCTGCATCACACACAGAGTCCCTACTGAGCCAGCTCCATTCTGTGCCTACCAGTTGTTTAGCCAACCTCCAATTATTCTGGCCCCTGCAGCACCCTGATGTCTCCATTACAACTTATATACATGCAGTGGCTTTACAATATTTCTCCCAGGAGAATCTGACCCGGCTGTATATCAGCTGGCTTCATCAGATTTTGAGAACCTGCAGACCAAGCATTCATGACTGCATAATTCTTGCATTTCTGCATGCTGAAAAACAAACATGCACAAGGGAGAAGTTGACAAGTTCTGCCACCCATTCAATATGTAGCCTGTCTCCCTTCTGTCACAGCTGTCATGACTTTTTGCACACTTTGGCTGAGGAACCTGGGAGGAGGGGGAATCCATGGGTGGCTGTTTTAAAGGAGAGAACTTGTTCGTCAATATTCTCTACTTGGGGTCTCTCCTTTCAAATCAATTTGGATTTATATAAGTTAGAGCCTTCAATAACTCTTGGTCTTAGAGTTGCCTTTACAATATTTTACCTCAGTGAAGAGCCTGAGTTTTCTCTTTAATGATGCTACTTTCTTTACTATTACATATGCTTTGTGTATATCCATTTTTTATTAGATATTTTCTTTATTAACAATTCAAATGTTATCCTCCTTTTGGAGGTTTCCCCTCCAAAAAAAAAAAAAATCCTATTCCCTGCCCCCACCCCTGCTCACCAATCTACCCTCTTCCACTTTCTGGCTCTGGCATTCCCCTACACTGGGGCATAAAGTCTTCACAGGACCAAGGGCCTCTCCTCCCATTGATGACCGACTAGGCCATCCTCTGCTACATATGCAGCTGGAGCCATGTGTCCTTCCATGTGTACTCTTTGGTTGGTGGTTTAGTCCCTGGGAAGTCTGGGGGTATTGGTTAGTTCATATTTGCTGTTTCTCCTACGGGGCTGCAAAACCCTTCAACTCCTTGGGTCCTTTCTCTAGCTCCTTCATTGGGGACCCTGTGCTCAGTCCAATGGATGGCTGTGAGCCAATTTAAATTCACTCACAGTTCGTTTCTAGTAAAATGCAACCATTTTTTCATGTTTTTGCTCTTTCTCACTGTACATCTGACTAATTTCATGAAATAACCACCATGTTGCAGGCTGGATGTCCTCCTGTTTTGAAATTTCCTTGAGCGAACAACTTAGTCCATTAGTTTTTAATATAACTCCATTTAACTTTTCTGAATGCAGGGAAAAGACAGCAAGGAGTCCTTTCATGTGACACAAAACAGCTGCTACTCTAGTTCCTGAAACTGGTCTTATTCTCTGAATACTTAAAATCACAGTCACCCTGTTGGCCTTTCAGTCAGATTTTTTTTTTCTTTTTCTTTTCTTTTCTTTTTTTTTTGCCATTCCCACCAGAGTGCCACTCATTAAGACTTGCTTACAGACCTCAAACTTTTCCCATATTCCTCCCATAAGGCATTTCTAAAGGGTTACAGATGACATGGTCAGTATGTCAGTAATGGTCTCATCTTCTATGGAAGTTTTTCATTTCACTTTTCCCACTATAGTAACAAGATATCTGACAAAATCAACTTAAACAAGGATTTATTTTTGGTGACAGTGTGAGTATGGTGTATAATTTTATGGAAGGCATGATAGCACAAATATTTCTAGGTATAGGGTCCTGAGCACAGTTTTCTATGGAAAATTCTTCACAGATGCACCTAATGGTGTATCTCCTCAGTGACTCTCATTCAAGTCAGGTTGGCAAGGAAGATTAACTATAAAGAGCTGCACCGCTCCAATAGCTGGTGATAATTTCTTATCTTAGAACCTCTTAAGCTTACTGATGACTCATTTTGCACTTAATACATAATATTTCACCAAGCTCCTTAAAATTTACATATGTATCCCACTGCTTCTGTTGCTAGTACATAAATCCCCTAATGTCCTATTGACCATTTCATAAACCACAAATATATTTATGTAAACAAACACAAAAATACACATCATATAAGCACTTTAAGCATATGAAAAATATTTTATATATGTAGCTTTGCACATTTATGTGTGTACAGGTACACGTACATATGCTGGTTTATGTACATATGAGTTATAGGATTGAACTTTGGTTCAAGTACTTTACTATTGCTGTAAGAAAATATAATAACTAAGCAATTTACATGAGTTTTTGTTTCCTGTTCCAGTTGTCTCGATGTCCACAATCGAAGAGAGGGAGGGCTAAATGAGTAGGAAGCTGAGAGATCAGATTTCAACTACACATGACAATCAGACGGAGGAACTGGAAGTGGGTAAATCTCACACGCTTCAAGCTTGCCTCCAGTAAGAAACTTCCTCCATCTGGGGTCTATGACCTAAGGATTCTATAGCCTCTCCAAATCTCTCCATCAAGTAGGTATTATGTGTTCAAACACATGAGCCTATGAATATTCTCACTCAAACAGGTATAGGCAGGCTTTCAAAAGCCAGGTAAGTAAATAAAAATAGCACATATATTTAGACATTAAGTGTTTAAATATGAAAGAAAGACTTACAACGGAAGTCCCCTTTTCTAATGAAAAGATCACCAAAAAGCTCAAAATTATAGCTCATGGCATCTGGGATTTGAATTTTTAAATCAATATGCATATTTTATTCTATTCTGTGTCTACATTCTTATTTAAAAAAAAAAAAACATTTAATTTATGACCAGGAATTGGGTACATCCCTGTAATGCTAGAATTAGGGGATGTGAGGCAGGAAATAAGATTGTCATTAATTCAAGATAAGCATAAGTTATGTAGTGGGTCTGAGTGCAGGCCAGGCTACACCTTGAGACTGACTAATTCATTCTCTCTCTTTCCACACCCCGCACCCCAACCCCACAGACAAAAAATATGAAGTGATTTGTTATCAAGTCAGGTATTCCAAAAAGAGATAGCACATTTTCCCTGAAGTTTTGAATACCGGGCACTGTTTCCCTAAAGTGCTGGTAGCAGCACAGCCATGCATGCAGAGAGAAAGAAAGCCTACGAATCATTCCTGGTGTTGGTGGCTCTCATTAGCTCTAACGCTAAGTGTGGGTACTGCAAATATGTAAAAAGATTATCACAAAGACTTAATGGCTTTGAGCTAATGAAATGAAAATGCAGGTCTTCCGACCTCTTGAATAAAGTTTTTTAAAACTTAAAATAGGCAATTTGAGTTCTACTAGGATTTCACTTCTTTATTTTTAAAGTTCAGTGGGAGTAAGACAAATTCATTTTTTTGAAAATGCAATTTAAATTATCGAGCTGTGTTTCTGGAAAAAAAATTGTTTTAGCCATATTATTTTCCAATGACATCTCTAAGAAGGAGGTTCCCATAAATTATAGTTGCTAAATTTTAGTCTCATGACTATAGTACATCTTTTTCCTTATTTTAACAGAGTATATAAATAGATATGAAAATCAAATAATTTCTTAAATCACCTATAAATTTATATCAGAGCTAAATTATTGTGAAAGGAGGGTTCTAGTTACTAGTGCATGCAAATACAGTCTTCTGAAGCTGACATTTTGGTGGTGGTGATGGTTGGGGGGCGTTAGGCTTATGTTAATCATCATTGTACAGCCTATAAGCCAGTTCCTACATTACTATCATCCATTGCTGTAGGAGTTGAAACAAGAATGGCCTCCATAGGCTTCTGTGTTTGAATGCTTGATTCTTAGTTGATGGAACTGTTTGGGAAGACTATGAGATGTGGCCTTGGTGGAGGAGCAGTGTTGCTGGGAGTGGGCTTTGAGACTTCAAATGACTCAAGATATTCTTGTATCTCTCTTTATTTCAAATTTTGAGGTAAATGTGAGCTCTTGGCTGTTCCTGCTGCCATAGCCATACCTTTTCTTAGCCAAAGTGGAAGCTAACACTCTGGGATTTTATGTTCAAATTAAACACTTTCTTCTATTAATTTGCCTTGATAACAGTGTTTCATTGCATCAATAGAAAAGTAACTAAGAAAAAGAATTAAATGGAGAAATGACCGTGTTTTTATATTACAAAGGCTACTAACTATTAGTAAACCATATATATTCTCTACCAATAAAGATGTGGTATTTGACATATAAAAATAATCTTTCAGAAGTTTGAAGGCTGTCCGTCTAGATTTATACAAGCAGAACCAGTGACTAGTTATAATAGGCTTAGTCAATTGTATAAATTTCTTTTAATTCAAGTTCTATATTATATTGCAAATAGTTCTGCTGAGAATACTGAAAATATAAAAAGAGTTGCATTACTGCAACTCTTTAGTTGTTTGGCAGTGCTATAAGCACCTAATTAAAAAAAATGCAAAAAAAACCCAAAGCAAACAAAAAACAAAACACCTACAAACAAACAAAAAACTGGGTGCAATGGTACATCCTTTGGAGGCAGAGACAGGCAGATACATAAGTGTGAGTTTGAGGCCAGCCTGGTCTACAGAGTTATTTCAAGGACATCCAGAGCTACAAAGTGAGACATTATTTCAGCCCAACTCCAAAAAAAGCAAAACTAAAAATAAAATATGACATTGGGCTTCATGGTTTGGGTTACATCACTTAGAATGATTGTTACCAGAGGCATCTATTTACCTAAAAATTTCCTAATTTACTTTTCTTAACTGCTGAATAATAGCACATTGTATAAATGCACCACATTTTAATTATCTGTTCATCAACTGACAGGCATTATGTTGTTTCCATCTGGCTACTGTGAATAGAGTATCAATGAATATGGATGACTTGATAGCAGGATATAGAGGTCTTTGTGTATTGCCCAAGAGTGGCACAGCTGGATTAAATGTTAGATCTACATTCAGATTTGTACATATATTTTTGAGCCTTCAGATATATGTATTTCATTTAGAATACACACAGGGGTCAGGAAATTCCTAAGGCACCTTGGGAAGGTCTTTCAGTGGAGGGTATCCAGAACACACTTGTGTAAATGTTTAAAAGGGAACAATGGAACAGGAAGGATTAAATTGAGATGTGGGTGAAAGGCAAGCTAGAGGACAGAATATGAGGAGTGATTAAAGACTATTTGGAAGTATTATAAGAAAATCTCTACTCTAGAAGCTTACACACACACACTCACACACACACTCACACATACACACACAGAGAGAGTTAAAATTGAACTATAGGAAGCAACAATATTCATAGTAAACAAGAAACTACCTAATCAAAAGCTCAGTTACCAAAAAGAGTGACTCATTTTGGAGTAATTGGTCAATGAAGTCTCATAGACTCTCATTTATTATAGGATATTGCTGATAGTCACCCCATACTTGATGAGAAAAACCCTATTGCTAAAGGCACCACATACTTGAGCTACAGAATAGAGAAATCAAACTGGAAATGCTATGGAAGCTAAACCTCTGGTAGATAACTTTCACAGTGTTGAAAGGTGGAGTGCATACTACTGGAAGAGAAACTGCAATGATCAATTGCATCCAGGCATGTACCCTACACATTACAGCCATGAATTGCCTAGCAAGACAGGTCCACTGGTACAAGGATGACACAAATGTCATCACAGTAACCAACTATTTTCTGATTGTATTTAATAAGTCTTTTCCACATGATTGAATACCTGACCTGGCACCATTTCTGCACTGGGAATCTATGGTTAGACCAGCCAAAGGCCATAAGAGAAAACATATAAGTATTATTTTGCAAAATAAGCATAGTACTAAACTGATTTTAATGACTTATTATTATACCCATACATCAATGCATCTATCAATCTTCATCAGAGAAGCTTCTAATTTTAGGAGATGGTTATTAACAGAGAAATCCCTTCACCCAACTAACCAAGGCACAAAAAAATAATAGATGGTAGAATGCTGAGGCCTAAATGGCACATATGAACTCTATTCACTCCTCCTATGCTACCATGCTTAAGGATATTCCAGAAGAGAGGAGTGGGATGTATGTACAAGCCAGAAAACTATCTTTCAGACACAAGGTGGATGCACTCATGGCAGATGTGCACAGGACCTGTGCAGACCAAATCCCAGCCAGTATGGAGAGGGGAGCTGGGTCCAGAAACTCACTGGTACTCCAAGTGCTATTGGTGATTGTTAGCTGCTGGAGAGGGAAATCCAGGTGGACCACCCTTCAATGGAAAACCACACATCAAAAAATATTTGAGGAGCAACACTTGGTCATGATGGTCAAAAAAGTACAATGTTTGGTAAATGAAGAAGGTAGGATGGATCTGGGAAAAGCAGTAGGGCATGAATATGACTAAAACAAATTGCAGGAAAATTTTAAAGAAAAATAAAAAGATAAAAACACAAAAGACTTAGATTTATCAAAGATTAAAGTTACTTTCAGGAAATCTAACATGAATATTCCATGTGGTCATAAACAGATTTAATAGTTCAAAAATAAAAGACCTAACCTACCTATACTTGTAGCTTTACATTCTTAGTCTTCTATACCTATATAAATGGTTTTCAGATGCTTAATAAAATCAAGTCAGCTGCAGACTTTCTGAGCACTTCTGCAGCATATCTCAACTAATGCTAGATGCGTAGGTAACTAAGTAAGGCATATTGCTCTCAGTGAAAAGCTCACAGTGAGTAACACTCCACTCAAGCCTATGATTCATAAATATTTTTACTTTGATAACCACATTTTAATTTTATCACAGTGTTCTATAAACATTTTATAATTATATACATTTTAAAAACAATTTAGAATTTTATATTTTATATAAACATTTTATCCTTACATTACAATTATAGCAACTGAAACTAAAAATAAACAAACCAAAACCAAAAATAATTTTCGTTTTTTTTTTGTTTCTTGTTTTTTACTAGATATTTTCTTTATTTACATGTCATATGATTTCTCCTTTCCCAGTTCCCCCTCAAAAAAACAAACAATCAATCAAAAACAACAAGAACAAACAAACCCCTGTTGCCTCACTCCTCCCCATGCTTGCCATCCCACCCTCTCCCACTTATTGGCTCTGGCATTCCCCTACACTGGGGCACAGAACCTTCACAGGGCCTCTTCTCCCATTGATGATCGACTTTGCAATCCTCTATTATACACATGCTGCCAAAACAATCAGTCCCACCATGTATAGTCCTTGGTTGGTGGTTGAGTCCCTGGGAGCTCTGAGGGTACTAGTTACTTCATATTGTTGTTCATCCTAAGGGGCTGCAAACCCTTCAGTTCCTTTGGTTCTTTTTCTGACTCCATCACTGGGGACCCTGTACTCAGTTCAATGGATGGCTGTGAGCCTCTACATCTATGTTAGTCAGGTACTGTCAGAGCCTCTCAGGAGATAGCTATATTAGGCTGGCTTGACCTTCTTTCAGTCTCTGCTCCATAGTTAGGCCCTGCAACTCCTGTGGGTACAAAAATAGTTTTCTTATTTATGCTTGAAGGAAGAGCAGCTAGCATATCCAAAGGAAAGATAATGAGTCTGCAATGGATATTTGATAAGTGAATACAATCCTGCTCAAGATCACACAGGTAGAAGAAATAAGACTAAGAATTAAACTCAGGTAAAATTAATTGAGTAATACATCCTTTTCTTTTTTGGAAAGGAGGAAGAGCATGGTAGGGACAAGTCCATTCAGTGCTCTATTCTAGTATCTACTCAGGAAAGAGAGAGCAAGAGTAAAGGAATTATAGAGATCTAGCATCTGTGTTGTTCATAAGGATGGTTAGGTCACCGGCAGAAATTATGACCCAGAAATAATTTCCTGATCCCAAGTCTTATTGTGTGCTTAAGAGCACGAATAATCAAAGCTGGTAGGATTGCTCAGTGGGTAAAGTAGTTGTCACCGCACCTGTAAGCTGAGCTTAATCCTAGGGTTCACATGGTGGATGGAGAGAAATGGCACTGCCCAGATTGTAGCACCCACTGTCATATGCAAATAAATGTAACAAAAATAGAATATAAAGAATTCAAATATTAATCTGGAATTAAATGTTCTAGCTTAGCATCACATTGGCTTTAATAACTTCCCCAAAGAAATCCCATTTATGACCTTTCAAGGAACATAACAAAACCTGAGACTTGGATTATAAAATTATTAAGTTGAACCCATTCAATTTTTCCTGTCATTTATTTAAATAACTTTGGTTATTTCTTTCTCACTCAAATGAACTAGACAAAATACTTAAATGGTATTTTCAGGATCTGGGATCTCTAAGTTAGGTGTCACAACATCCAAAAATTCTATGGAAGTTTGGACAATTATTTCTGTACGCGAGACAATAATTTCTGTATGTGAGACGATAATATGGCAGGAATGGACCTAAAGAAAATCTTAAAATCCTTAGTTCATTGAAAAGGAGGTAAATCACTAGAAGCATAGCCAACTACTCAAGGATAGGTAGGTCACAGGTTCTCACAAGAGAACATAGCAGCACCACTTTACTAGACCAATGTAAATTCTTACTACATTCTAGAACTTATCTTTGCATCCACAAATGAGTGTAGCTCTCACCCTTTGTCAGTGGAGCTTCTCTTTCCAGCAAATAGAAACCATTACAGAAAACCACAACTGTTCATAATGCAGAGATCAGTGGATCATGAGGAACATAGCCCCAGTGGAGGCTAAAATAGATCACAAATTGCAGGCCAACTTTGGCCTGATACTGAAGCCCAGGCTAGCCTGATACTAAGGGAGACCATGTCTCACAAATAGGAAGAAAATTTAGTGTTTTTAAATCCTGATATCACATTGGAAATTGAGAGAATTAATTTGATATTCTTAAATTCAAGCATTTATTTAGATAATTCCATGAAGTTATTTTGCAATTAAGGTCCACCAAGGCTATAACACAGGGTTTTAAGAGCAAAAGACTCCTTTCCTTGATGAAAAACTAAAATGTTTTTTTTCTACTTAGCTCCAAATGGTGGTCCACCGCAATGCTCTGGCATAGATCACCAGGTAACTTGGCATTAGGATAGCTAGGCAGTCAATCTCCATTCATGGATGCATTATGCCTATCCCTGTACTTAAGCAGCACAAGGGCATGTAAATGGAGCCAGGAAGGGGCTAAACTTGTCTGTACCTGATTTTATATCTGAATTAATATTAACACACCCACAAACTTACAAGAATCTATTTTTAGTGGTAAGCAAACAAAATTATAAGTGAAACTTTAAAACTAATGGTAGCAGAAATAATGCTAACAAATACTGCAGCACTGTTCAACTAATAAGCATCTATATCCAAAATAATATACAATAAAATTATCACACAAGTCTCTTTTGTAAAATATTAATAAGGCTTGAAATAATGGAATTGTAATTATGTTATAATAAAATATAATACACAACTATTCAGAAAGAATTCTTTTTAATACTTTTATTTTTTTAAATTAACTTATTTTTTACACTCCATATTTTATTACCTCTGCCCCCGGATCCACCCTCCGACTGTTCCATATTCCCACATCCCACACCTCCTCCCCAACACCCCTGTCTCCACGTGGATGTGCCCATCCCCCACCCCACCCGACCTCTACACTTCCTAGGGCCTCCAGTCTCTTGAGGATTAGATGCAGAACTTTTCAATATGTATAATTTCAATATATAGATATATACTTAAGAATATGTTACACATATGCATATATAAAATATAATTGCATAATATATATAAATTCCTTCGTTCTAAGAAGGAGAAAAACCTAATTGGTCAAAATCAGTCATAAAATTTTAACCATGCTCCTGCAAAAAACAGCAGTGCCAAAGAGTAATGCATTGCTAATGGTTTCCAGTAGAATAAATAGCTCCTCTGACGTCAAAACTTTGTTACACTCCAATAATTGGCTCACTTGAAGTTTCAGTACAGCAAGTTACATGTCAGTTTTAAATAAAGTTATAAAAATAGAAAGGCTGGAGAACCATATTGTCGCTATGCAACCTGATACAATAAGATTTATGTCCAATAAAACATTAACAAAGGTGATAGATTATACCAAAATAGTTTCTGGTGGTTTAAGATGCCCAGATTCTCAAATACGAAATAATAAAATACTATATTTTATTCTATTTTTCTGAACTGATATGCAAGTGAGTTATCCAATGCTGATATTATATTGATAGAAATATTCATATATCCCAACTATGAAGCAATTATTAATATCCTGTGATAATAGTAATAATATTCTAATTTGGTACATGGAATGGTAGGAAATCTCCACAGAATTCAAAAGATGAGCTGCTATACAAGTGTTCTTCAATATGGCTATTGCTGAAATACATATAGCAATTTATGATTAAAATAGCAATTGTGCTTAGAACTAGACTTGAAACTATTAGTTGAAAAGTCCTGAAAGGTCTATTCCAATGACAAGTTATAATCCATACTGAAAAATTCAGGATCTATACTCTGTTTCTGTTGGCACTGCTGTTTTTTGCAGGAGCATGGTTAAAATTTTATGACTGATTTTGACCAATTAGGTTTTTCTCCTTCTTAGAACGAAGAAGAATAAAGGGGATGCAATACTTATTTGAATAATGTCAATAGATGATGAAATCATCAATAAACCAATTTCTATATAAAAATAAATCACAGTATTATATAATATTATTTAACATTTCTACACAAATATTTGTACAGAAAAATTTATTCATATATGTGTGTGTGTGTGTGTGTGCACGCGCACGCGTGCGCTTGTGTGTATATGTATGTTTTAACCATAAAATAACACATATATCTAAGAATACATAGACACTGCTGTATTCCTTAGAGAATCCACATTCTTGTTTCAAGGAAGGTGAGGGCAGGAGTTTCACCACACAGACTATTTTCAACTCTCCAGATAGCATGTTCAGCCTTGTTAGACTATCTGCATGATTCCTAGCTCTTTGATGAACATTCAGAGACTCAAATTAAATGAAATATATCCATAAAGTCTCCAAGACGGTTCTCATTGCACACAGCTCTCCATACACTAGGCAAGGCTACAAAGAGTTGTCAGGAAATAGACTGTGGAGTTGGAATGTTAACAGGGATGAGCCTATGTGTGCATTAGAGATTAGTAAATTATGCAGTTCAATGGATGAAATATAATATCAGAAATGCAAGATAATACTATGTAGAATAGACTAAGATCACAGTTATCATTTTAACAAAGTGGAGGGTAAGCAGTAAGAAAACCCGAGAATGTTGTAGTTACACAAATTTTGAGAAGGTGTTGGATATGACAGCACTTGCCCAGAGTTTGGTTACTCAGAGGAAGCTTCCTTCAACCCAGAAGTTTTAGTATTGTAAATTATAACCATAAATATAAAACATACACAGGTAAGGAAAGAATATTCCAGCCAGAAAAGGTATCTAATACATAGACTTAGTTTAGAGTATGCCCAGATTCTCTCTCTCTCTCTCTCTCTCTCTCTGTGTGTGTGTGTGTGTGTGTGTGTCTCATCTGTCTGTCTGTCATCTATCTGTCTACCTATGGATGTATCTATAATGTAGCTGAGTTTTTTTTGTTAATGTCTAAACTTAGCATTCATGTTAGTAAGTTTCTTTATGGCACTTGCACTCATATGTGCTGCTGTGTTTTACTCTTATTCTTTCCTGTTCACCTGTGCCCTCTGCTATCTTCCTCACCATCCTTGTCGGTCCCTTCTCTTCTTCTTCTTTATCCTTCTCTTAGCTTTATTGTCATGTGTATTTAACTACTTCTAGTTCCCTATTATGCATCCCTTTAGGTCTGTTCTTCTCATCTCATTGTTTCCTTTGTGCTTTCATGTCAGGAATAACAAGGAAGCCAATAACCACAGCAAAGTGATCAAGAGGCAGAGAAAAAAATGAAGAAATTAGGTATTGTAGGGCCTTGGAAGCCACAGTAAACATTTTATTTTCTATAAGAGAGTAATCATTACAGTTTCTGTCAGGTAAATGGTATTATCTAACATAGCCTAGGTGGATCATTTAGGAGCTGTCATGTTCAGAATTTATCAGGAGACAGGAAGACCAGGTAGAGAGTACTCCAGGAAAACAATGGTAGCTGTTCAAGCAAGATGGATTACAAGCTGCTACTCTCTGACACAGGGAATAAAAGGATCAGAATAACCAGGCATAGACTATTCCAAATACACAAGGACTGGATGAGTTTCAGCTGTAACAAAGATGGTGACAGGAAAACAGGGAAAACGACTGACCAGCATACAACCAGCTGCTGCTTTCTGTGGAGGACAGAAGCCTCTTTCAAACCCCAGGAGCCTTGTAAAGAGACAAACAGCCCTATCCACAAGATTAGCCAACAGTTTTCCCAAGCATTGGCTAGAGCTGAGGGGCTGGAAACAGCATTGGAGAAGGTCCTGTTGTTATTCTTGAAGTCTTGGGAAGGATATGGACTGGTGTTTGAAACTAAATTACTCTGGGTGGTATATGAGTCAGTTTTGGAGAGCAGGTAACCTGGAAGCCAACAACATGATAACTTGAGCCAGCAAGAGAAGCAGGAAGACAGTGCTTAGTAGCCTTGCTCTGAATGGCATGGAACAGACCTGACCATTCAAGGACAATTGCTGATAATCATAGCCCCATGCCTGAGGTCAGAGGGTAGCTCAACTTGCAAAGTCACTAATCTGTCATATGGTTCATTGAAAGCAGCATTAACTCTGAATTAGGCTACAGCAAACTACTCACTCTCCCAGTACATGCTACTGAGTGACACAAAGCACAGAGAGTAGAACTCCACTACAGACCTCAGTGCTCTGACTTTTGACAAACTTTGTCCTGAACGGTAGACTCTCCTGAGGAGACAACTAAGCGATCTCTGATGCATGAGAGAATCAGAATGGCTAAAAGGTGCTAGAGAGCAGTAGCTAGCAAAGGCTCCTAATATGCTAAGAATGCTCAACCCTTTGCTATTGTGACACTGTGGTGTCATCTATGAAGCTCATGTTGCCCAACAAGACAATCCACTGGCAAAACAAAGAAAGAAACAAAGATATTAAAAACAAAACCTGAGCGCACATGGTTCTAAGTTCAAAATTGGACAGAATTCATAGATACATAGGTCATATATACTTCATGTGTTATAGACTGGACATACCTTCAGGATCTAGAATAAGGGCAGCCCTGTCAGATCGTGGCCCTTGACACGTCTAGTAACAACACTAGTTCAAACTTTAGGAAATTCACACATACCTTCGGCTGAATAAGCTGCCCACTTTACTCCCTTTTTTTCTCTTTTGGTAATTCTGTTTGAATTTTTTCAAATTTAAATTTCAGTCTAGCAAAACAAATGTTGCTTGAAAGATTTTCATATGGGATTTAAAATTATATTACAGATTCATAGTAATAAAAAACATGATGCTGGGCTGGAGAGATGGCTCAGTGGTTAAGAGCACTGACTGCTCTTCCAGAGGTCCTGAGTTCAATTCCCAACAACCACATGGTGGCTCATAATGGTCCATAATCAGATCTGATCCCCTCTTCTGGTGTGTCTGAAAACAGTGACAGTGTATTCACTTACATAAAATAAATAATTTAAAAAAAAAACATGATGCTGGCACAAAAATAGACATGGAGATCTATGGAGCAAAACAGAAGACCCAAATATGAGTACATGTAACTATAATCATCTGATATTTGATAAAGATGCCAAAAAAATATACTGGAGAAAAGACAATATCTATAACAAATGGTGCCATTAAAATTGGGTGTCTATCTGTAAAAGAAAGAAACTAGACATGTACCTATCACTTTGTACATAACTCCAAAAGGATCAAAGTGTCAATCTGAAACTTCTCCATAAAGCACAGACAGTATCCTAAAATATAGGTGCAAGGAAGAACTTTCTGGATAGGACTTGATTCAAGAATTAGTCAAATTTTCTAGCTATACATCTAACAGAGGACTAATATCCAAACTATATATAGAAATACACTCCTCTATCGCTGGTGGGAGTGCAAACTTTTACAACCACTTTGGAAATCAACCTGGTGGTTTCTCAGAAAATAGGGAATAGTTCTACCCCAAGACCCAGCTATATAGACATTTAGGCAAATATGCAAAAGATGCCCCACTATAACAAAAGGTCATTTGCTCAACTACGTTCATAGCAGCTTTATTTGTAAAAGCCAGAAACTGAAAATAATTTAGATGTCCCTCACCTGAAGAATGGATAAAAAAATGTGGTACATTTTACAAAAGGAACACTATTTAGCTATTAAAAGAAAACACATCATGAAATTAGCAGGCAAATGGATGGAACTAGAAAATATCATTCTGAGTGAGGTAACCCAGACTTAGACACATGTGGTATGTCCTCACTTATAAGGGGACATTAGATATAAAGTACAGGATAACCATGCTACAGAGCACAGACCTAAAGAAACTGGGAAATAAGGAAGTCCCAAGGGAGGATACATGAATCTCATTCACAGGGGAAAATAAAATAGCCATCCAAGGTGGATGAAGGGAAGGAATTGGGTGGGAGAGGGAGTGTGTCTTAGTCAGGGTTTCTATTTCTGCACAAACATCATGACCAAGAAGCAAGTTGGGGAGGAAAGGGTTTATTCAGCTTACTTCCACATTGCTGTTTATCACCAAAGGAAGTCAGGACTGGAACTCAAGCAGGTCAGGAAGCAGGAGCTGATGCAGAGGTCATGGAGAGATGTTCCTTGCTGGCTTGCTTCCCCTGGCTTGCTCAGCCTGCTCTCTTATAGAACCCAAGACTTCCAGCCCAGGGATGGCACCACCCACAAGGGGCCCTACCCCCTTGATCACTAATTGAGAAAATGCCCCACAGCTGGGTCTCATGGAGGCACTTCCCCAACTGAAACTCCCTTCTCTGTGATAACTCCAGCCTGTGTCAAGTTGACACACAAAACCAGCCAGTACAGGGTGAGAACAGGGATGGGGACCAGGTGTGGGAAGGGATGGCAGGAGACAGCTGGGTAAGTGTGAACATTCGTGGGGGCATCTCTGGGACTAGCTGGAGACCTGGTACAGAGGAGGCTCTCAGGCGTCTATGGGGGTGACCCTAGGTAAGACTTCTAGCAGCTGGAGATATAGAGAATAAAGTGGATACCTCCTGTAGGCAGGCAAGACTTCCAGTGCAGGGAGGCAGACAACTTACCCACAAAACCTTCAACCCAAAACTTGTCCTGCCTCAAATATGTGAAGGGATAAAGATGGAGCAGAGCTTAAGGGAACAGCCATCCAACATCTCTCTCAACTTGAGACATATCCTATGGGAGAGAGCCAAGCCCTGACAGTATTAATGCCACTCAGCAAGGCTTGCAGATGGGAGCCTAGCATAACTGTTTCCTGAGAGGCTTCACTCAGCAGCAGATGTATACAGATGCAGAGATCCACAGCCAAACATCATGTGGAACTTGGGGAGTCTTGTGGAAGATTGGGGGATAGGATTGAGGGAGCTGTAGGGGTAAAGCACACTACAAGACGACCTACAGAGTTAACTAACCTGGGCCCACAGGGGCTCATAGAGACTGAACTACCAACCAAAGAGCACAGAGGGCCTGCACCTAGGCTCCTTACCATTTGTAGCAGGTTCACTGCTGGGTCTTCATGTTGGTCTTCTAACAATTTGAATAGGAGCTGTCTCTGACTCTGTTGCCTACCACTGGAAACCCTTCCCCAACTGGACTGCTTTGTTAGGCCTCAGTGGGAGAGGATGTATATGCCTAGTCCTGCTGGAACTTAATATGCCAGAGTGGAGTGGCTTCCCCTCAAGAAGAGAGGGAATTATAGGGAGAAGAGCATATAAGGGTGGGACCTGGAGAACAGTAAGGTGGTGGGGTTGTGATCTGGATTTAAAGTAAATGAATAAATAAATGAATAAAAAACCCTCAAAATACAAAGAGAAAAGAAAACAATTTAAAAACTGGGTGTGGATCTGAACAAAGAGTTCTCAGAAGAAGCAGAGGATGGTCAAGTTGGTCATCAATGGGAGGAGAGGCCCTTGGCCCTCTGAAGATTCTATGTCCCATTGTAGGGGAATGCCAGGGCCAAGATGCAGGAGAGGGTGGGTTGGTGAGCAGGGAGAAGAGGGGAGGAAACAGAGGTTTTGTTTTTTTGTTTTTTTTTTTTAATTTTTATTTCATTTTTTCTTTTTTTTTCCAGAGGGGAAACTGGGAAAGGAGATATCATATGACATGTAAATAAAGAAAATAATTTTAAAAAATGGCTCAGAAACAACTGTCGTCTGGCCTCCTGAGTTCCAGAGACTTGGGCTGGGCTGGTAGGTTAGATTTCCTGGTGAGAGAGAGAACACAGAAAAAGGAGGGTGGCAGCAAGCTGCCAGGCCTTCCTGTCCTGGAGTCCACCCCCTCCTATGCTTGAGTTCCACAGGCTCTTCAGGAAGCCTTGGAAGCTGTATTTCAACAATCCAGAGAGAACTTCACAACTATTTAACAAGAAAGGTTGGAAAACATCAGGAAATAGAAGTTTGAAAAATCTATGTCTCCCAGGTACCAGATGGGGAAATAAATTGTCTGCTGTCACAAAGAAACAAACAATAAAGAAGGGTCTATATCGCCAGAGGGGACTCCTGAAATCTTGACACTGGAAGCTGTGTATGGCACTATTGGCACACTTGTCATTCTCTTGCAACTTGCAACATGGATGAATATTCTCTAGGGAGAGGAAGAAAGCTCCGTACTTCATTACCTGTGTGATCAAGCTGGAGCTGAATAATCAGAGGTGATTTATAAAAGATCAGCACCATTGAGGTGCAAATTCTATGTTTTACCTGGACAGTAGGAGAGTCTTTCCTCAAACCACAGAGACTGATCAAATAGAGAATATATAAATTGGAAGCCGAAGTTGACAATGTGTAAGCATCATCCATGCATTGCTAGTTTGAAGGCACAGATGTAAAAACTGGAGCAGTCATGATGACAAACTGTAGTCTAGCACTGTATATCTGGAATGAAGTTCCTGTGGAGGCCCTAAAACATTGGAAACGTCAAGATTGTAAAGATGTGGAGTGAGCTATCCTAAGCCTAAGCATAGAGTTGTGTGTTCTCTGGAAGGTAAAACTGGATATCATGCTTAAACCACATTGTTTTATATAATAAAATATAACTTTAAGTTTCCTAATCTTTTAGTATTATAAAATTATTAATTTTTTAATCATAAAAATATTTCATAAAAGGCAAAGAAGTATCCTAAAAAATGGTCAAAATCATTAATTATTAATGAGGTACAATTTAAAACCATTTTGAGACTCACCTTACCCCACCCAGTAAGAATCATTAAGATTAACTGATGACAAATTTATGGTGAGGGTATGGTAAATGGACATGCATTCACTGCTGGTGGGATTGTGAACTGGTGCAATGATTATGGAAATCAGTGTGGAGAATACTCAAAGTGCTGAGGGCAAATCTATCACTACCAAATGTAATACCATTACTTGGTATGCCCCCGTAATGGCTCAATATTCAACTCCAGCAATAGTGGCTTGCCCATGTTCATAGCCACTCTACTCACAATAGATGGACAGTGGAAGCAGCCTTGATGTCCATCAGTGATGAATGGATAATGAAAAGGAGTTATGGATACACATTGGAATTCTATTACTCTCTGAAGAAAAAGAGTTCTACAGGCAAATGGGTACAAACAGAAAATATTATACTCAGTGAGTCAACCCAAGATACAGAAAGTCAAACACAAAATGTTTTCTCTTATATGTAAATCATATACCCCAATCTTTAGGTAGGAATGTATAATCAAGAGTAACCATAAAAGTGAGAAAGGTAGAAAGGAAGGAACCATTGGAGAAAGGGTGAGACAGCATTTCAGGAGGGAGGAAAACTCATAAAGGTTCTATGAATATGGAAAGGAAGAACTTCAGGAACTTACTAGAGGGATATGGGTAAAGCACAAGGAAAGGAAAGTGAGTGCAATAAATAATACAAAGCATGTTTGGAAAAGCCAGAGACCACTCACTATTCATAAGCTTACTTGAAAACATAAACATTACACACAGACATACACACATATGCACCCATGAGGGTGGAGTGGAGTGAGAGGAGAAGAAGGAGTTCTAATATAATTACCCACGTTGGAGAGATAAGGTAATCCCAGGAGCCATGGTTTAAAAAAATAAATCCCAGGATCAGGTAAGAAGATACCGACTGCCCTTTGACTTGCTGGTTGGGCAGGAGAGGTTTCCATGATAATCCAACAAAATATAGACTATTGATAATTTCCTTGGTTGCCTGCCAGAACATCTAAGACCCTACTGCCAAACATAATATATGCTTCAGTCACAAGGCTTGAAAAAACAAGCCAGAACTCACCTGGTAGCATCCTTCCTAAAGACTAACTCTCATAGTGTCAGAAAATGTTATGCAAGATGGAAAAGTTGTCAATAGTTTTACCCAGATATAAAGCCTGAGAACTAGTCATTACAGGACAGATAGGCTATCTATCAATGGTGGAATGATGGCACTTCTATCTTGGGAGGAACCAACAGTTAGGAGTCAATGGACTTAATGCCTGCTCAATTAGAGGATACATAAGCCTGGTACTTTAAATTCAGCATCCATGTCTTAGGAAGTCTTAGGACCTACAGAAGAGCTCACTGATTCCATATACTATGTAGTATAGTTTCCCACTGCATTCTGAATTCTCAACCTTATACCCAAAGGTAAGTGTAGTTTTCACATCTGAAAAAAGCTTCTGGTGCATCAGATGGAGAGAGAGTAAAAATTTGGTTGAAAGGGAGAGAGTCAGTGAATGTGTGTTGTCTAGTCCCAAAGAGAACATCTGTATCCAGCCCCTATACCTACGAGTTGAAGAAAATCATGGAAGAGAGGATAGAAAGATTTTATGAGCCTGAGAACTGGATGACAGCTGCAAGATAATTTCTTCTGGACATGAAAGATATGGTGCTTCTATGAACTATCAATAATATGACTGTCTACATAAGACGCAAAAAGACCATATCAAGCAACATGTTGATATAGATGAAGGAATATTTCACCTGATTACTAGATCAAGAACTAGGTCTTAGTTTGGGTTCCTCTGTTTTGATTTCAGGGATGATATCATCCAAAGTGGACATCACTAAACACATTCAGGTTATTCAATAAGTATATATAATATAATGTATAATACAACAGAATAGATACAGATGGCATTATGAATTCAAGAGATGAATGGTTAGCTTTAAGTCAGTCTCAGTCTGTTTTCTCTAGGAAGTTTAAGAGCAGCCTGCTTCTTTCAAGTTTCTTGGTTTTCTGTTTCTTCTAAGCTCTTTGGTCTAAAAGTGACTCATAGTAGTCTTATTGCTCATATACTTTTGGGAAGGAAAGGGCCTAGTTTATCCCATAAGTTTCAGGGATGCTATGAAGCCATTCTGAGTTGATTACTTCCTGCCATAATTAGATTCTCTGCAGAGCAGAAAGTTTACATACCAAGAAAACAGTTAAACAACATATACCAATGTGGATTGTAATATTAACAAAACCAGAGTTATGAAACAAATTTAGGTTTATTTAAAAAATGTGGTAGATAAGAAGCTACAGGCAAACAATGGCTGCCAAGAAAGGGCGATTCAGTTTGCACTGACCCCTCCAAATGGTCATCTCTAAAGATTTGTACGTATGAACTTCACTAAATGGACTTAATGGTTTAGTGTGAGCGTGTGTGAGTGTATGTCTGTCTGTGTGTCTGTGTGTATGTGCCTGTCTTTGAGACAATAATTGAAGAAGAAATCAAGAATTTGGGAGTATGTGAGGAAATGAAGTAGGAGGAAAAGTAGTGGAAAATATATGTAAATATATATATGAAAAATACTCAAGTATTCATGTATGAATTCTCAAAACTAATTAAATTTTAAAAATCCTGAAGAATATAGGTTTAGTAGACCATGAATTTAATCCTAGCACAGAGAAGGCAGAGGCAGATGGATCTCTGTGACTTCAAAGCCAGTCTATTCTACATAGTCGGTTCTAGGACAGTTGGGGTTATACAGAAAAACCTTATCTTAAAGAAAAGGAGAGAGAATCATAAAGAAAATATCATATATGTCAAAGTACATAATAATTTATAAATAATTCTGGAAAGAAAAAAATCAAAGAGAATGTATAGTATATACACATGATGAAATTTTATTTATTCAGCCACAAAGAACAAAGCTATATCATCTGTAGGAAAATGGAGACAACTAGTCATAATCGAATTAAACAAATTAACTATTATGATAAAGATGAAAATCATGTTTTCTCACATATATGGTTTTTAGATTTTATGTAAAGATATAAAATTAAAATAATATATATATATGTATATAATATGAAGTTATAAGAGAAACTGTCAAAGGAGCAATGAGACTGAGGTATAACAGGCACAATCTATACTGTTAAAATATGTCCTCAGGTAACATGGCACCATGTATAATGAATATGTACATGATTTTTTAAAAATCTCCCTTGTGAAAAATAAAACATCCATACAAAAGAGGATGAATGGATTACAATGAGGCTGAGAAATGGGAGAGTGGCTGTTTCAGTTATAATGAGCAGAAACACTTTTTACCTAGAATAGTAAGTGTTGGATCCCAAATAAAAGGAGGCATGCAGGAAAGAATGGGCTAAGAAGTGGGACGTATGACTTGATATGGAATAGAAACTAGACAATTTCTCATAACAGACTGGATTCTATACCTGAAAATTGTAAGAAAATTCAGAAAAGATGAGGTCAAGTAGATGAGTCAAACTCACAAAAGCAGGCCAAAATTAGGAGCTTCTGCAGTAAAACAAAGCTGGCAATACCAGTAGTCTCTCTTAGTCTGTGGTAGTGTGGAATAACAGAAGCAGGATTTTGGAGCCATAGAGAAGTGAGCAGACAGTTTTTTGATTCAAGCAATGAGGTACCCATTAGTGTGGTAGGAAAGAGAGAATGGTTTGCTGAGGAACAAAACATCTTTTAATTTGGAATATGTTAAATAGTAATTTTTTAAGCAGTTAATTAAGCTAAATTTGATCTGAGCTTAGAGAAAAAGTTAGGCCTGAGAATATAAATTCTAGAGTAACCAATAAAGCAATAGCTTCAAAAGCCAATGTACTAAATTTTGAAAAAGAATAGCTAGAAGAAAAAGGCCAAGAGAAAAGGCTAGAGATGCATCACAACCAGCAGTGTATTAGAGGAAATTGGGAAGAGTCATTAATGAGGTAATGATTCTGAGGCCAGAGATTAGAGCATCCATGCATGAACAGGGCTTAAGGTGGGGGCTTGAAAGATGGACAGAGAGAGACAAGAGGGGGGGAATGAATATAATATGAATGAATATAAAAGGTAATTCATATCTTTCTGGATCTCAACTATTTATAAAGTACCTAGGTAGTAAAGTTATTAGAGTCAGAGAGGAAACAGCAGAAAAGGGAATATAGCAATTTAATGAAAATGCAGAATGAAATATCTGCCTAGGTGAATGGAAGGAATATTTTTGATTTATTTATTAATTTTACTATAAAATAGCTTGCAAACAAATATGAATATCACATATCAAAATGAACCATACCCCAAATCTGTAGAACTCAATGAATTTCTTTTTCTTTTCAATTTATTTATTTATTTTTACACTCCATATTTTATTCCTCACCACCTCTGTCCACCCTCCTACTGCTCCACATCCCTTACCTCCTCTCCACCCTCCTGACTCCATGTGGATGTCCCCACCCACCACACCACCTGACCTCTAAACTCCCTGGGCCCTCCAGTCTCTTGAGGGTTAGGTGCATCATCTCTGAATGAACACAGACCCAGCAGTCCTCTGCTGTATGTGTGTTGGTGGCCTCATGTCAGCTGGTGTATGCTGCCTGTTTGGTGGCCCAGTGTCTGAGAGACCTTGGGGGTTCAGATTAATTGAGGCTGCTGGTCCTCGTACAGGATCACCCTTCTCCTCAGCTTCTTTTAGTCTTTCCCTAATTCAACAACAGGGGTCAGCTGCTTCTGTCCATTGATTGGGTGCAATTATCTGCCTCTGATACTTTCAGCTGCTTGTTGGATCTTCCAGAGTGCTGTCATGCAAGGTCCCTTTTTGTGAGCACTCCATAGCCTCAGAAATAGTGTCAGGCCTTGGAACCTCCCCTTGAGCTGGATTCCACTTTGGGGCTGTCGCTAGACCTTTTCCAAAAATCCCTTTCAAACTAGAGACACCTTCCTTGTAAGTGACAATTATAGCGCTGCCCTCCCAATGTAGGGCTTCCCCTTCCCCTTTTTTATTGCATATAATCTATAGCACTTTCTAATAATATATAGTTTACACTTATTTATTTTATATGTGTTTCTTCACTAATCCACTCATACAGAATACATTCAGATTAAAAGGTAAGCAAAGACAGGAAGGTAGTGATGATCAGGTAACGATGGGTAGGGAAGTGAAAGAACTGGTTACATATTATTCACACACACAAAAAAGAAAATAAAACAATATCCAAATATCAAAAAGCAAAACCAAAAGTAGTAGAATGCACACTACTGCTGTCACCTTCCTCTACCTATACAGTCCAGGGTCCCAGACAGGAATGGTATACTCACAGTGAGCTGCTCTTTACAGCTTTCTCTACCTATACAGTCCAGGGTCCCAGGAACTGACTCACAGTGAGCTGGTCTTTACAACTTTAGTTAATTCAATTTCCTACATGGGAATCTCAGACACCTATAGTAAAGACTGGTTTATATTAAGAAACTTATAACTTTGCCGAAAGTAAAATTAATGTGCAACTACCTCCGTATTTACACTTTGTACTTATTTATAGTTAGCCATTTAGGAGGAGTTGAATGCATGCATGGACCAACATGTGGAAATCAGAGGACATCCTGCCAGTGGCAGGTCTCTCCGATAATCACATGGGTCTGAGTGACAGAACTAATGTCCTCAGGCTTGGTGGTAACAGCCCTTACCTGCTGAATCATCTCACTGTTGCAGACACTGGTTATCTTAAAAGAGAAGTTTGTAAATTTGAGGTTCATTAAGATCCTTGGTGAACCCAATGCCAGAAACTTTTAATTATAACATTTACTGCTAAGAGGATTATCTGTGAAGAGTGAGACAAAATTTCATCCAAACAGGGAGCTTCTCATTCAGCAGCTGGAGCCTGGTCCCCAAAGGGATGATTCTCATCTATTGCTTCAAGAGTGAGATGAAAAAGAGAAAGGCAATGATTCCCCCCATGAATAACATCTCAGTCTAGATGTGCAAATAGGCTGGATAATCGCAGACCCTCACAGAATCAACGTTATATACATAACAAGACTATGGAAGGCTTTGAGAAAAGATGAATGAAAAATAATAATCTGATGGTATCAAATGCAGAATCATTCTGTCCCCAAAATATCCATAGACATCCCTGAAATTCTTTCCTTAAACCTCCAACTGCCAATGACGTCAGTGGACTGGGCGAAAACTGCCTCTGACCAGGCAGCTGACCTGATGTATTTTATTAGTAATGCAGAGATAATGCTCTTTAGAATGCCACTGACAAGTCAAAGGTCAGCGATAACGAGGCAGACGGTGCTTTCTCTGTCAGCTGAAAACAACGGAAGAAGATTTTTAGACAAATAAAATCAACCAACAGAAGGTCACTTCGGTCTCTCGATCAATTTTGCTAACTCCATTATGAATACAACCTAGAAAGTTAGGAAGTTAGGTTACTCTGCTCTCACCTATCAGAAAAAGAAATGCATGAAACAAATAATTTCAGGAGAAATACCAATTCTAACATGCCTTATTAGAGTAGTGCTAAATTAGTAAACATCACACAGCAACATTATCTATGCACCTGTGCAAGAAAGCAAAATTACACAACATGATGAACACACTGACAGGCATTAAATGACTTAGTTATCACTTCACCATTAGTAAACACAATTGAATCACCAACAAAAATATAAGCAACAAAGAAATGATTGGATTTAAGAAGCAAAGTTTCAACTACAGGAAAAAAGCTTAGCTAAGGAATGATATATTTACACATTATAATACTGGGTATTGAAACACCTAAGTACTACCCAAAGGTATGAGAAATCATTATCATCACTATTTAAAGTACAGTTCATTAAAAGTTTAACATGTATAAAGCTTTGGCTCAACATTTCATAAATTAAATTTCAGAAAATGTTTGTGAAAATAGTTTAGTTTTTGTGATAGTTTGAATCTGCTTGGCCCATGGAAAGAGGCACTATTAGGAAATTTGGCCTTACTGGAAAAGGTGCAGCTTTGTTGGAGAAAGTGTGTCACTGTCAAGGAGGGCTTTGAGGCTCCTAAGGTCAAGTTCTACCCCGTGCCGAAGAGAAAATGTCTGTCCTGGTAGCCTTCAGATCAAGATGTAGAACTCTTGACTCCTCCAGCATCATGTCTGCCTGCAGGCTGTCCTGCTTTCTGCCATGAGGACAATGGACTGAACCTCTGAAACTGTAAACCAGGCCCAATTAAATGTTCTCCTTTAAAGGAGTGCCTGGATCACAGTGTCTCTTCATAGCAATGGAAACCAAAACTAAGAGAGCCTTATTTTCAAATACAAAAAAGTTTATAAAGACTAATTTACCTAAGCTTCAGCACATTAACATTCAGGGTGGTCAACCTAGTTGCATATTTTATGGTTAATTATAGGCTATTCTCTTATATTTTCTCATTAATCCAGTCAAATGTTAAGTACTATAACATTCCCACTAAAGAATGGTTCTTCTGTTGCTCATAGGTGGCCTCAACAATGGTACATTTCCTAGAACACAACTTCAGAAATTATGAGACAAAAGCAGAGAGGAGTGGAGATGATTACCAAACCAACATATGTGTTGAAGACTGCTTGACAGATATATTTATGTTGTGTGTAATGAAAGAGATGTGTTACATGAACTTAGTGCTAACCATCTAGTATAAATTACAAAATACAATTACAAAGTAATTTTCATTATGTGAAATATAAAAGCAACACTTTTTTTTTGAGTTTTGTCATACATTCTTGAGAAACCAAAAAAAAAAAAAAAAAAAAAAAAAAAAAAAAAAAAAAAAAAAAAAAAAAAAAAAAAAAAAATAAACCCCACCAAAAAAGGCAACAAGAAGGCAAAGAGGAAGGCAACACAGGTTAGTTCAAGTGTTTTAAACTGTTGGTAAATACTAAACCTCTATTCACCAAACTATTACAATGGCCAAAAGAAAAGGAAGAACGTTGCACTTCAGATGAAATGTAGAAATAGAAGTCAGTTACTACTAGCAACACTCTAAATGTTTGTCTTTATACCCACAGATAAGTGTACACCTCATCCCTCACCAAGGAAACTTCTCTTTGCCAACAGATGGAGACCATTACAGAAGCCACAACCAATCAAAATGCAGAGCTGTGAATCCCAGTCCCAATGGATACATCTACAAAACAACTTCCACACCTAAGGCTCAGAGATCATTGTGGAAGAGAAGGCAATGATAGAAAGAGCTCGAGGATCATGGAGTTTGCTGTGAGACTGTCTCCTAGGATTCTCAGAGACTACACCAATTAAGACTTACCCAGTTGTCTGTCTAAACATGAGTTGGACAAAGACAACCCTAGTATACATGATAATATAGAGGGAAAAAAGAGCAGGAAGCCTCAAGTCTACACAAAGAACTGTATGCAAGTATGGAATGCTAAGAGCAGAACTATTCTTCTCCCGGGAAGAGCACAGCAACCAGCCAATCAATACTAAATAACCAATGCTGAAAGCAAACACACAAGCACAGTATATTCATTTCACAGGGTGCATCTGTGTATTTAGAAAAAATATATTTTAAAGGTATGTATGTATATATATTTATACATAAATTCATGTAACAACAGCTAATGAAAAAAGAGGCCATGATTTTGAAAAAGAGCAAGAAGAGGCATACGAGAGGGGTTGGAGAAAGAAGTAAGGAGAAAATGATATAATTATATTATACTCTCAAAAATAAAAAAGTAAACATGGACAGAATGCATTAAGTAAAGGATGTGACATTGGAAGATTAGCAGAATATAATGGTTATCCCCAGTAAAGGGGAAATCCATGAGGCAAGACATAACATTTTTGGTAACTTCTGTTATCATAGAGATTGGGCAGAAATACAAATAAGAGAAATTGAAATAAGGTAGGATAGACTCGTAATCCAAGAATTTGCACAGATCAGAATCTCTCAAGTTTGAGGCCAATATTTGGTAGAGTAAAACACTGAGAGAACAAAATAAAAGTGGAGTCTGGGGAAGGAAAGTGACTTTCTTGTCCATGGGGGAGAAAGAATATTCAACAAGAAACAATCAGACAAGAAGGTTCTAGAAAAGTATTTACAGGGGTAGGTAACTGTCTAACTAGGGAACTCTAGGCACAGAAAAAAGCTGTAGATAATGGACAAGGATGAAGAACAATCGTAAAACATAACCAAGGACCTAGAGAATACAAAGATAATAGCAGTGGCTGGCATAGTCACACTATAATAACAGTTATACTAGAAACCAGAAGAATTACTGTTTTATTTTTTAGAATTACTGTTTTTAATTAAATTATGAAGGCTATTTAAAAAGTCACACATGTAATACTGATAATTATACTGTTTGAGATGCATTACACCTGATGAGATTCCCAAAGATTAGACAATACAGAAGAAAAAATTAGGGAACCAGACACAGGAAAAAAAATCCCCAAAAGACTACCCATCCAGGAGAGATGTTAAAAGAAGACACTGGTGAAGGGAAGGGCAATGTGAAGTCACCAAATGCATGCAGTAAACACCTAAAGGAAATGGGATACAGACATTTCAATGACAGCTGAATGCTACAAACTTCAAAGATTTTAGCACAGAAGACAAAAAGAAAACACTAACAAGGCTTATCATAATGACATTACATAAACCTCATCATAAAGAAGTTGTCTTAAAATGCATTATGTATGGTATAACAACTATAAAAATAATGAAATGTTTCTTTCCAGAAATAATATAATCTTCAAGACAGTTAGAAAAACATGTTGAAAGAATGGAATGAGAAAACCAAAACCAAAACCAATTGTCAAGCCAGAATCTTACACTTGGTGAGAATACCTTTCAAAACACATCACAAATAGAGTCACTGTAGAAGATGTAAAGACTGAAAGATCATTTTCACCAAATGAACTGTGGAGAAAAGATGAAAGTGTGTCAGGAGAAAGAAAAACAATACCAGATGGAAATCATCATGTGTACAATGAATAAACACAATATATATTGTACAGTAAATATAAACTATACTAAGTGTATTGATAAACACAGAAAACATTGGATCTGTTTAACAAAGTGAACTGAAGCAGGGCATGGCACTGTATACCCAAAATCCCAGCATTCATGGAACTGTGGAAAGATTAATCAAAGATATGTTTTAAAAATCAGTGGAACAACATAATGTTTTTAACAAGAACAAAAATAAGTAAGTTCTAGTCAGACTAATCAAATAAAGAGATAAAAAAATAAGTCAGGAGTACCTAGAATGAGAGGTGATCTCGCTGTAAGTTCAGTAGGTAAAGTGACTACCACATGGTTATAAGGACCAAATTAAGACACAAGAACCCTTGTGAAAGCAGCATATATGAGTATGTCTGACATCCTAGAACTAGGAGGCAGAAATAGGATGATTTCTATGATGTATTGGTCAGGAACTTTAGCCAAATCCATGAGCTCCAGGTCAAATGGAAAACCCTGTCTCAAAACATAAGGGAGAAAATGATAGAGGAAGACAACAGCCAATGTCAACCCCAGATTTTAACATGAGTGTGTGCGTACACACATGTACACATGCACACACACACACAAACACACACACATACACACACCTAAGTTACACCAAATAGTCAGGATGGGTCTTCAAAGGTCAGCAGAGATTCATAATGTAACTCTTAATTTGACATAAGCTCTTATACTAATATCTTAGTAATTGGAATGCTGGTAATACTAACTAGAGGGAAGAAAAAGAAAAACAGAATAACCTCTCAAACAATGTCCCAAATAATATAATTAAAATATATACATTATGTTCATGAGTGTTGTGTCTCTAAATATGAATGTATGTGTCCCATTTAAATGCATGGTGCCATTGGAGGTCAGAAAAAGGCACTGCATGCTATATAAGTAGAGTTAGGAATAGTTGTGAAACATGATGTGTATGCTGGGAACAGTATTTGGGTCGTCTATAAGAGCAATGACTATTCTTAACTGTTGAACCAACTCAAGTTCCCCAAATGGTATAATTTTACAAATAATACCATGTTCTCAATTCAGGTATAAACACAATAGGAACTTAAATGACAGAAATACAGGCAAACAACACATCTGCTTTGTAAGGCATTCTTCTACTTTGATGATTTTAACTGCAGCAAATGTTTCTTTTGTTGCTAAGAGAAAATGTTCAAGCAAAAGAAACCATAATGACTAACTCTAGTCATCTGAAACTTCTACAGACACCTAAGGACTCTGCTTGTAGCTTATTAAGGAGACAATAAGTTAAGGAGATGATAGAGTAATAATGTAAATTAAGGAGACAATAGTGTCAGTTAGGTCATAAAGTTTATCTAGTATAATTATCATTTAAAACATAAAGCATTTACTCAATAAGAGAGACTTAAAATATGACCATTACTGAAGTAGTAAGAACTGTGCAAACAAGAGAAAGACCTGACGCAGTACAGCCAACAAAGTCATGTAAGAGTTAAGTTCTCTGGAATTATGTCCCGAGACTGCTTAACATCAGCTTAGGAAGAGCAGCCTTACAAAATCTTGAGCATCCCCAGCTGAACACTCTAAACAATCAACAAAATGACAATATTTGTGCATTTATTTAAAATCAAAATAGAACATGGTTCAGCGAGTGTACCTGTGATATAGTGGGGCATATTTGGGGTACATGCCCAGGAGTAGCATAGTTGGATCTTGATGTAGAACTATTCCCAATTTTCTGAGAAACCATCAAATTGATTTCCAAAGTAGTTGGACAAGTTTGTACTCCCACCAGAAATGGAGAAGTGTTCCCCTTGTTCTACATCCTTGCCAGCATGAGCTGTCACTTGAGTTTTTGATTTTAGCCATTCTGACAGGTGCAAGATGGAATCTCGAGTAGTTTTGAATTGCATTTCCCTGATGACTAAGGATTTTGAACATTTCTGTAAATGCTTCTTGCCCATTAGAGATCCCTCTTTTGAGAATTCTTTGTTTAGATCTGTACCCTATTTTTTAACTGGGCTATTTGGCATATATGTCTAGTTTCTTCAACTCTTTATGTATTTTGGATTACCAGCACACTGTCTGGAGAACAGACCTTTCCCCAATCTGTAGTCATTTTGTCCTTTTGACAGTGCCTTTTGTCTTATAATTTTCAGTTTCATGATGTCCCATTTACTAATTATTAATCTTAGTGCCTGAACTGTTGGTGTTCTATTCAGGAAGTTGTCTTCTGTACGTATGCATTCCAGGCTATTTCCCACTTTTTCTTTTATCAGATTTGGGATACTTGATTCTATGTTGATGTCTTTGACCTACTTGGATTTGAGTCTTGTGCAGGATGATAGGTATAGATCTATTTGCTTCTTTCTACATGCAGATTAGACCAGCAGTATTTGTTGAAGATGTTTTCCTTTTTCCATTGTATAATTTCTGGTTTCTTTTTCAAAAATCAAGTATTCATAGGTATATGGGTTTCCTTCTGTACATTTGACTCAATTCCATTAATCAACCTGTCTGTTCTTATGCCAATACTATGAGGTTTTTATTACTATAACTCTAGTACAGCTTAAAATAAGGATGGTAATACCTCCAGAAGTTCTTTCCTTGTATAGCATTGTTTTAACTATCGTGGGTTTTTTGTTTTTCCATATAAAGTTGAGTGCTGCTATTTCAAGGTCTGTGAAGAACTGCATTGGAATTTTGATGAGAATTACATTGAATCTGTAGATTGCTTTTGGTAAGATGGCCATGTTTTTACTGTTAACTTTACGGATCCTATGTTAATACATGGGAGATTTTTGCATCTTCTGATATTCTTCACTTTCTTTCTTCAAACACTCGATATTGTCATATATGTCTTACACTTGCTTGGATAGAGGTTCACCAAGATAATTTTTATTATTTGTGGTTATTGTGAAAGGCATTCTTTCCCTAATTTCTTTTTCATCCTGTTTATTGTTTATATATAGGAAAGTTCTGATTTTTTTTTAGTTAATTTTGTATCCAGTCACTCTGCTGAAGGTGTTTATCAGCTGTAGGATCTCTAGCCATAATAACCAGAAACTGGAAACAAGCAAGATACTCCTCAACCAAAGAATTGATAAAATGTGGCACATTTACAAAATGGATTATTACTCAGCTATTAAAAACAATGGTATCATGAAATTTGCAGGCAAATGGATGGAACTATAAAAGATCAGCATGCTGAGTGATATAACCCAGAACCAGAATGACAAACATGGCATGTATTTGCTTATAAGTAGATATTAGCCATAAAGTAGAGAATAGCTATGCTACAATCCACAGACCCAAAGAAGTGAAGTAATAAGAAGGAACTAAGATGGGATGCTTGAATTTCACTGAGAAGGGGAAAAAGAATAGACATCTGAATAAATGGAGGAAGAGGACTGGGAGGGAATGGGATGGGAAGGAGAACGGAAGTGATCAAGTGCAGGGAGGAGGGAGGGAGAGAGAACTGAAACTGATGGTGGTGGGAGTAATGCTGGGAAAACCCAGAAATCTAAAACAATGGAAACTCCCAGGATCCCATGAGAGTGACCCTAGCTAAGACTTCTAGCAGTGGGAAATATGGAGCCTGATCAGGCCATCTCCTACACCCAGGCAAGGCTTCCAATGAAGGAATCGGGATACCAACCCAACCATAAAAAAATGTAGACCCACAATTTGTCCTGCTTACAAGATGTACAAAATAAAGATAGGGCAGAAATTGAGGAAATGTCCAACCAATGATTGGCCAACCTTAAAATTCATGCCATGAAAGAGAACCTATTCCTAACACTATCAATGATACTCTGCTGGACTTGCAGACAGGCAACTAGCATAATTGCCATCTGAGAGGCTTCACCCAGCATATGATGGAAAGAGATGCAGAGACCACAGCCAAACATAAGACAGAGCTCAAGGAATCCTGTGGAAGATGGGAAGGCAGGACTGAAGGAGATAAAGAGGTCAAGGATACCACAAGAAAACACACAAAAACCAACAAACCTGGCCCTGTGCTCATAGGTGCTCACTAAGACAGGACCACCAATCAGAGAGCAAGCATTAAATATATCTAGGCCCTCTGCACATATGCAACAGTTGTGCAGCTTGGTGTTCATATGGGACTCCAGCAGGAGCAAGGCCTATCTCTGACTCTGTTGCCTGTCTTTAGATCTTCCCTAACTAGGCTGCCTGGTCTTAGCCTCAATAGAAGAAGTACCTAGTCCTACTGCTACTTGATATACCAAGACTGGCTGCTACCCAGAGGAGGCCTCTACTTTTCTGAGGAAAAGGAGAAGAGGCAGAAAAGGGGGGAAGTAAGAGGAAGAGACTGGGAGAAGAGGAGAGGTGAAGCTTTGATGGGGCTGTAAAATAAATACATACATACATAAAAAAACTAAATACATACATACATACATACATACATACATACATACATACATAAATCAAGGTACATGCAAAAATCCATATAAAGAGAAAATGGAGTTTTATAAGTTAAAACAAAGGGAACTCATTGATAAAGGTTAAAGCCAATGACATAATCCATATGTTAACATTAACTCAGAATAAAAGAAACTATCATATGGTGCAGTAATCTGCTCTTAAAGAAAGGGTTTGCTTCACATTCTAGGAATGATACACCTTAAAACAGAGCTAGAGTTTGCTATTTGAAGCACATTCTTTGACTCACTCTCCCTATAATCTTTTTTTTTTTTGCAGAGTATTAAGGATATCCTAAATTAATTCAAGAAATAAAATTTGAACACAGACAACAGAGGTAAAAATTAGTTTTGTCTTTAAGGAGCACATGCTCCACAGCAGAGATAGTACCAAGCACGAGAGGAAACTGATTAACTTAAAAACAGTAACAGAAAAAATAAGCCAAATTACTTACAAATAACTGACAAATGAGTGTGTACTAAACACATGCAAACATATGCATAGCTCCTTTATCATATGTCTAGTTCTGCCAGTCTCCAATTTCCACTCAAGATTACACCATCTAAGCACACTTTTACTGACAGTGTTCCTTGTCCCCTCTACTTCCAGTTTTCCTGTTCCTGCTTGCGGTCCCATGATACTATTCTTTACATAAAAGCCAGAGTAATGATTTTAAAATAAGTCAGATGTCACAGATAGCTGGGTCCTGCAATCATGTCCCATTTCCCTTAGAATGTAAGACAGAATGATGGTGCCAGGGCTGTGCCTTTACCCTGTCCTGGTTTGTGCTCTGTCAGAGTGCCACTATTTTCAGATTAATCCCACCTAATCCCTTAGCTTTCCTACTTCTTTGCTAAAAGGCCTCATTTTTATCAGCATTGTTTTCACTTTTGAGATTATAAATTTCATCATTTCTCCTTTTCCTTCCTTCAGTCCAAAACCTCCCTTATTCTCTTTCAAACTCATGGCCTCTTTCTTCAATAAGTGTTGTTGCATACGTGTGTGTGTGTGTGTGTGTGCTCCAACATCTACAAGTCACTTTCATAGGGTAGGAACAGGGCTATTTCACTTTCATCACTGACTATTCAAAGGTTATGAAGAGTGCTTGATAGACATTCAATGTGATGTTGCTAAATGAAAATACATAATTTCCCCTAGAGTAAAATAATATTTAATAACCATTTCCCAAGCATATAATTAATTTTTGTTCATATAAGCACCTTAAAAGTAAATGTTTCACCTGGCAGTGATGGTGCACCCCACCCCACTAATCCTAGCACTCTGGAAGGGAGAGGCAAGCACATCTCTTAGTTCAAGGCCAACCTGGTCCAGGACAGCCAGGGCTGCACAAAGAAACCCTGTCTCAACCAAACAAACAAAACCAAAAGTAAATGATTAATTTCCCACAACCACAGGTTTGTGTCCTTCCTTCTTGTGCGTCTGGAATACCAGCTACTTTAAAGGGTCCTTTACCTAATATTTCATACTAGTTTCTGTATATCTCTGCCTCTAACTTTCAGTTCTTTTCTTTTTTCCTTTCCTCCATCCTTTCAGTTTTCATTATTAGTTAAATAACATTTTGAATAAACTAAGATATCATAGAACATACATCGATGTGTAGATTGATTTTTATTTCAAGAAGAAGGGAAGCCAGACTGAAGAGAAAACTGGGATTAAAAACAAAGATAAAAGAATACTGGCTGCAGCAGGGGACTGGTGAGCTCTTAAGCATGAATTTGAGATTTTAGTTCTATTCTGTCCACAGTATTTCAAGATATCAAGGTATCAAGTTCAAGGTCTTGGGCCTGCATGGAAAAAAGAATATCATTTCGAGGCATTCTCTAGCCCACAATTTATAGTTTTAATTCCAAGAGAGAAAAAAATGTTTGATATGAGTATTGATCTTCCTCACTTTAAACTGGAAGGGAAATATTAATTCTACATCCCATACAATCATATGATGAGCCAAAAAAATGGTTGAATTTTCATAAATATTTAGCACATTATTCTTTTAGCTATTGCTTTACAGTCTAATTCATATCAAAACATCTAACCTGATATTCTTAACTATTCATATGTTTATGCAGAAAAAATTTAATTAAATGTCACCTTTAAAAAACACACACATTTTCTACTCTCCAGTATGTCTGGACAATATTTAGCTCAACACAGGAAGTCATCTTAGGTAGACCATAACAACTAAACATAGCTAGGAGGTGAAAGAAAGTAGAGATACCTGTTACTGGAAGTGCTGGGATTGGGGATGGAAACATCCGTGTTCAGGTAGATTTTTATGCTGAGGATTAGGAAGGATTACTGACAGAATTAGATCTGTAGAATGAGCCCCAATTCCACAAGGAACTCAAGAAGAAGGAAGACCAAAAGATGGACATTTCATTCCTTCTTAAAGGGGGAACCAAATACCCACGGAAGGAGTTGCAGAAATTAACTATGGAGCAGAGACTGAAGGAAGG
>NW_022196897.1:94636823-94679232 GCF_008632895.1 Mastomys coucha
TTAAAAAAAAAAAGAAAAAGAAAAAAAAAAGGAAAAAAATAACAAGTATTACAGAAAGAGAAGAAAGGAACCAGTAAGGAGTTTGTGGTTCATGAAGGAAGAAAGATTACAGATATAAAGGAAGGAGGACATGGCACTTACTCAGTCTTTATGTAAGATGGAGAAAGGAAAAGGACCACTGACATCACCACAGTGATTAGGCCAGATGTGAGTTCCTGATATGATATATTTAGATGGTTTACTTAGAAATAAAGATTATTTTTGATTCATACTCTAGTTTCTTGGATCCATGTAGATAAATATTTGAAATTCCAAGCCTAAGATACCTTATTTGTCTATTTTTTCACAGCGATGTGGATCTGCTACATTAATAAGTGGAAAAAAATAGGTCAAGCCCTGTTAGGTATTCAGAGTGTAGGTGGAAATACTTTGACAAGCTTTTGGGGATGCCTCTAACATGGGAATTGCTGTTGAGATTCCAGGAGAAAAAAAGATAACTATTCTCTTAGTAGCAATATCTCTTACAAATAAACCCTTTCACAGCCACTGAAAAGAAGGCTGGAAAGATTTCTGAAGTATAGCAATCAACTAATACCACTGCAAGTTTTAATGCAGAAAACCCAATTATGAGTCTACACAATCCATACAATAATGTGAATATAACTGTTAAAATGTGTTACAAGACAGTAATTGTGTTAATATGAAATGTACTTTATAAATTACTTTAGAAATCCTGATATATTTAATTACTAAATGAGAATAAAGTACCATATGATACTGACTTTTTCTTATTTCAAATAAATGGTTAATTTAAGTTTGAAATGCTAAATTTTAATGTTTGTGAATTTTGTAAAATATAACAGATTAGTATAAATTTTCTTTATAATATGACCTAAATACCTTTTGTAATATACATACATACATATATGCATACATACAGATATTATAAACAAAATTATCCATTAAAAGAAAATCTAAGTCAAAATAGCAGTTTCTCTAAACCACTCTAAACTAAGTGGCATGGATCAGAGTTTGGTATCTGTGGAAGACAGGCTATCCTTAAACAAAGCCTGGAAAAATTATTAATATTTTACAGTGGATAAAATCTTTTGTACAGAGCATTATTTCAATATTAATTTAATTTAATTGGTTACATTTTAATTGATCAAAGGTATGTTATTATTGCATTATTTTACTTGTACAATGAAATGTTTGTAATACATCATAATACAAGGGCTCTTTTTTATAACCATATATTGCAAAGGTGTTGGTCCTTGATTATAATGTTCAGCCAGCTTTGTAATATACTCAGCACATTTCCTTAATACCTAAGACTTTCTGACTCTAAAGCTTGTTACCCTCTTGTAAACACATACTTAATATGGTCTATTTCCTGATGGAGTAAAAGAGATTATGTTGATCTTTTTATATAGAGAAAAATCCCAAATGATGGTTTAATATGTGCCCCAAAATAGAGTTGCCTGAACTGAATTTAATAAGTAATGGAGAAAATGAGACTACACATTCCAAACATAATTTATGTTTAGCTTTAGAATATACATGGGATTTCCCACCATGGAGGTTCACACTCCCAGTCTCACATAAGTTTATTCATCTATTAGATAATGAGCTCTCTTTGTACTATGAAGATCTGATCTTGGGCTGGTGAACATTACCCAAGCCAAGCCAATGACCTCATACACAGTTGGCAGTAAAATGGACACTGAATTGTTTGTTGAACATACGTTATACTCTCTCGGGGTGGGGGGGGGAGCCACAATACTAAACTACATAATTCTATTCAGCAGGTGTTGGTTTCAGTTTTATTTTAAATATCAGGCAAAAATGGGAGTAGAAAGAACAGGAGGATTACACATGTAATTAGAGCACACTCAATTTAATTTAATCAGGCTATGATGTTAGAGAAAATATAACTATTGTTTTCATTCTTTTAATAGCTTTGAAGTGAACACATAAAAAGTTCTTCTAAAATTTTCTCATATGTAATAAAATATGACTCTAAATATATACTGTTTACCCAAGATAAAACGAAGTCTTTCTAGGTATAGCTAGTGTTATAACGAGCAAGCTGCTGCTATTCTAATCTTCTACCATATGGGTATGTTCACATGACGTAGGCAATGAAAATGGATTATCTCAGTTTGGTGGGGAGGTAATTCATTTTCTCACAGTTATCATAATATAAATATAATTTGCATTTCAAATATGCATGTTAAATTTCATGAATCAATTTTCCAAACTTTTAAGCCAAATATTCTATGAGTAAATCCATAACATTAATTGCTAGCCAGGGTAGAAGTATTACAATATAAGTCTGCAGCGACATTTGCATTTGTTAGAAAATAAAAACCATAATTTATTTGCAATAAGCAAAGTTTCCCCTCCTGTTTTAGCAATGAGCTAAATAATCATCTCTATAATATTTTACATAATAACAGTAAGTCAAGAATTAGCCTTTCAAAAATTTTAGGCTTTGGAACCAAAGCCTTTGGAACATAGTCCAGTGGCATAAAACTGAATGTGCCATCTCTTGTCCACAAAACCTCACAAACACAGGCAGAATGAGAAGGGATGGAGGAATGTGGTAGGAGTAGGAGCCAGTGCAATGTACAAGGTGATAATGTTGCATTCCTGTTCAAAGAGAGATATGAAAATATTAAGCCCTCCAGATAAAATCTAAGAAATGATTCCCCTGAACTCCTGATGGTAAACCAATAAGACTTTGTTAGGGGTTTCCCCACTTATAGGAATGTGAAGGGCTACTTTTAAGAGAGTGGGTGATCTCAAAATGCTAAAAATACCAACTTTAGCATAGGGGACAACTGTTAAGTGCTGTATAAAACGGAGCACTCCACTCTTTCAAGACTACATGTAATGGGCAGAATTATTGTTTAGTTAAAGGAGCTGGGGCAGAAGGGAGCAGATGGCTATAATCTCAAGTAAAGAACTAAGTAGTCCTGCCAAGTTCTAAGAGTGAGTACCAACCAACATACCTGATCTTGTGGTGGCTCTTGTGAGCAATATCGAATGCTTTGTTTCAAGATAGTAAGAGCTATGTCATATCTACAGTGTGTATGTAAATGCTGTAATGAATTAATTTAAAAAATAAGTCAGAAAAAAAGACACTAGATATAATTTAGTGGAGTCACCCTTGAAATTTGAAAAAAAAAAAATCTCTGAGATTGGCCAGGGTGCTCTAAGAAAGTTCTATAGAGCTAAATAAGCTAGGACCACAGGAATGTGTTTCAGTTCTGGATGTTATAAAGTGCATGTATAGCTATCATTAGGCCAGTTACTAGTAAGGAGATAGCCTCTGCTCAGAGGAGCCTCTTACTGTGCCATATACAGTACAAGAGGCAAAGATGAGGATTGCAGTCTTAAAGAAGTTGGGCAAGAACTTTCCTCCAACTTTTGTAAGAGCACAAATCCTATTCAAATGGCTCTGCTCTCATGGATAAATGACCTCAAAAAAGATCATCTCCATGCCCAGAGATGAGATGGTTAAAAGCACTGTTGCTCTTCCAGAAGAGCTGGATTTAAGTCCAACACCCAACATGGTGGCTTTCAAATATCTGCAACTACAGTTTCAGGGGATCCAACACCCTCTTCTTGGGTACTCAGCACACACACAGTGCACAGACACACAGGAAGGCAAAACATCCACTTTTTTTTTTTTTTTAAAAAAATCTCATCTCTTAATAATATTCTGTGCAACATAGAGGGGCACAAATATTTAAGAACAAAAGAAAGATGAAAAATATCTTAAATTTAAGAAGGAAAATGAATCCAGGGCAAATAGACTTGCCTGGAATCCCCAAAAGCCAGAATGATATCAGGCAGGAGCAATCCATGAGTAGAGAGGTCTTCACTGATGATTGTGGCCAACGCTAAAACACTCTAAATTCACTCCGCTTAGCTTCTGCTTTCCTAGAGTGCTATGCAGACAGATATTTGCTTTGAGGATAGAAGACAGCTGTCAAGGAAATTATGTAAATAAGATATAAGTATAAGTTATCTTCCAGAGGTAGAAATCACCATGAAAAAAGATAAAAGAAGATAGCAAATAGAAACAATATAGCACACCCTGGAGAAATTCAAGATGTAGGTTAACCTGGAAAACTAGAAAAGGAATTTCATTTTATATACACAGGTATATAAAATATACTCCTGAGCATATCTATCACCAATTTTCCAAGCTGCTATTAAGACTGCACTTGAGGAACAAGGTTAAATATTTCCAGTGTCATAAGTGTTTTGTGTAATATACAATAATATACAATAAGTGACTTGACATTAGGTCTTACTTCTTTCTTTGATATCCCATTCCACTCTGAACCATGAGTCCTTTCCTCATAGCATCTCTATTTCATTTCTACCTTATTTCAAAGTGTACAAAACAATATAAAACGGGTTAAGGGAAAGCAGTGTTCAAGGTACTCAAATTCTCTAGGCAAACTGGCCTTTCCAGGCAAAAAGAATATTAGAACTTGTCTTTCTACAAAACCAGCAGTTTCTGCTTTATTTAATCCTTAATCATCACTAGATATAAAAATATAATAAGCATTATTTTTCTAAGACCTGAGATAGTTTCTGGGAATATGAATATGTGTTAGATATAGCTTTTGTCCTAGTTGAACAAGACTAGAAAATGTGTTCACTTTCCTGTCTCAGTGCTGGACACCCAGTCTGGTTTGAACCTGTCCATGCCTTGTACATGCTGTCAGTCCACAGCTTATCAAGTCTCAGATTCCTGGCTACTTTAACAGTATTAGGCATAGGTTCTATCTCATAGAGGACTTTAAATCTAATAAAGATGTGGTTGGCTTCCTCCATAACATCTGTGACATTACTGCACCAGTATATCTTGCAGGGATATTACTGCTGTAGGTTGCAGGATTTGTAGCTGCAAATATTGATACTTGATGGTTCCCTTTCTCCTCAGCTAGCATGCCGGATACATTCTAGTACCATGAAGGCTATTCAGTAGGTATAAAGCTTCAGTGTGGTCTTCAGCAATAGGGCCTTATCATCATATTGTAGAAAGCAACAGGTTGCCTTGGAAAAAGCCTTTGATGTTTGGGGGAGTCCATGGGACAGCTTTGTCCAATGACCCAACATGGTTTAATTCATTTCTGGCACTAGAAGTTTTACTTGTTGGCACAGAATATCTAGACTAGACATAAATCTCTATTATAATGTAACTCAATTTAGATTCTCTTCTTTTATACATGTATTTTAGGAATTTCAACAATATTAGGTTTCCATACAGTTTTTCAAATGCCCCATATTGTTAATTAGTTGCCTTTCACTATAGTTTATTCAGTATGAAATTGCTTTTTATAAAAATGAAATCACTGGGGCTTGAGAGATGCCTCAGTGGCTAAGAGCACTGACTGCACTTCCAGAGGTCTTGAATACAATTCCCAGCAACCACATGGTGGTTCACAACCATCTGTAATGGGATCTGATGCCCTCTTTTGGTGAAGACAGCTACAGTGTACTCATATAGATAAAATAAATAAATCTTTAAAAAAAAAGAAAAGAAAATCACTGAACTCTGGTTTAAAAATCCCAAGCCTTGGAAAATATGCTTATTTTATAAGCATGTATTGTACAAAAGAGTTTTCAGAAAAATTTCCAAGTTCTGAGAGCTATAAAGAAATTAATATATGTAGCTTCTGAGTGAGCTTACATTGTAAAGCAAAACAGACAAGAATCAGATAATCTCATAAATATTTTAATTATGGTTTTGATCATGACTACTAATAAGTACAGTGTGTTCTAAGGTAATACAATATCAGTAATCAGTATTATTCTAGTCTAGAACATCTGTGATGATTTCCAGAGGAAATGAATTCCAGCCATGACCAGATGAATGTTATCTTGGTAATGGAAGGAAGGATGTTAGAACAGAATAGAGTGTTTATAAGTAGTGAGAACAGAATATTCAAAGATCCTTAACAGCAAAGCAAATAGCACATTGAAAAGAACTCTATTAAACAAGTCATTAGAACAGATCGAAAAGAGACACATTAATGAGTTAGATCATGCATGACCCTGTTCAAGATTTTTGAACCTTAGAGCAATGAAAAGACAACAAAGTATTTAAATCAGGGAACTATTTTAATAATATTTGCATTTTATTGAAACTGTGTATGCTTTATAAAGGTAATGGAGAGAAAAACTGGAAAGGAGTCAGACCAGTTAGAAGATTAGGAATTATCATTGTCTGGTAGTTATTATCATGGATGATGGTTAAACTTACCAGCTTAATGTTACTGAGAACCATGTAATTTAGTGAAACACATTGGGGTACAGTGTCTTAACTAATGGGAAAGAAGCTGGCCTGAATGTGGTGAGTCCCATCAGGAAGGGGTTTTTTAGATAGTGTAGGCTTCTCTTTTTCTGCTTCCTGGCAACCATGATCTGAGCTGTAATATGAAACCAGATGCTCCTGTTTTGGCTTTGCTAGAGATCATAAATAAACTATTTCTAGACATTGTCATTTGGTTGAAACTGTCCAAGAAGCAGCCTGAAGTCATGAATTTAAAACTTGTCCTTTTGTTTTTTACTTCTTTCACAAATTTAACAAGTATTGAATAATAATACCTTAACAAAAAGAGAAGGTAAATATCACATATAATTTATACTGGACAATTTTGAATAGGTTGTATCATGGATAAATTCTCCAATTACAAGTCTATGGAGGAAACCTTTTAAATCACTGAAAGCAATAAATGCCAAACTTTCAAATATCTGCTTTAAAATTGTAATCCAATAATGGAATGGCATAATTTTTATTTCACTCTTTAATTCTATATTTTTTGAACTTCATATATGGAACATACCTTGTTCCACAAGTCATTAAAATGAATCCTATATGTTTTTAAATTACCTTCAACAACTATTTTCCAGTAAGCTAAGCCTAAACTGTGTGCCTTGCTGCTCCTATTTAAATGTGTTTCCTCAGCTGAGTCTGTAGAGTTACTTGGTAAATGTCTAGCTTTCTAACAGCATGCAAGCTAACATATCATCTTTTCTGAAAGAGCTAAGATTGGTTACCAGGAAATTCAACGATCGCATGGATTGCTTAGTTTTCAGAGATAATGCTGGTTTCTAACTTAGTTCTGACAAAGTAGAGAATAGGAAATTTTTCAGAAGTGTAAAGTGTTTTAAAATGAAAGCAACATAACTCTGTGAAGAGAAGTTAACTACAGTTATTTCTGCAAATGATGTTTGTGTTAAAATGACAACTTATTCTGTTGTGTGGTTAAATGCAAATTGTGATTATTTGTTTCAAGAAGAGAATATGTCATTCCAAACATCCAAACACACAGTATTCCTAGAAATGATTTCCTCTCAAGTTTTTATCACCTCTATATGTGTACTGTGGCACACAACTGTACATATACAGAAATGGATAAATAAATGTAAATGAAAATTATTTTCCTTATATTCTTTTATTTAGTTTGGATACTTTTTAAAGAATAGCTAGTTGAATAATATTTCTTTGAAACATTAATATATCTAACACTAATAGTTTCCACAACTACAAGTGGAAGATATTTTGCTTGGAAAAAAATCTATATAAAATAAATACATCTATGTTACATTGCAAAAACAGAGAATAGTTCGTATGGTTGAAACACGTTCTCTTATTTTTAGAAGGAAATGGAAACTGAGATCAAGCCAATGGACTTTCAGAGGAAGTACATTCCTGACAACTTCATGGAGACAGGGACTCTTCCTCTTTAGGTCTGCAGAGCCTGTGAGCAGAGGCAGTAGGAAGCACTACCCACCTTACTACCCACCTGGCTCATGGCTCTAGTCTTAGACTCTGGACAAACTTCCCATGCCATACTATGCTGTTCTGCCAAAGATAACATTTTATTGTTCTGTAGTTGTCTCTAATAACAAGTAGACATAAAGTCACATTCTACTCAGTTTTCCTTACTCTAGGTGCTGAGCATGAGAGAATAAAAATCCCTGTTCCTCAAAATAGTACTTAAACATAGAAACAGCCAGCCACCTAAGCTCCAGGACACCTTCACTTCCAAAATAAAGTCCTGTAAATACCATACTATATAGATACAGATATTACTATATTATTCACTTTTCTTAAAAGGATGAATGTTCCATAAGCCGTGTGTTTGTGTGTGTGTGTGTGTGTGTGTGTGTGTGTGTTTATACACACATGCATGCCCACACACATGCTTCTTCAAGTGAGTGTACATGCCATGACATGTATGGGGAGATTAGAGTTCTATGGACAACTTGTGAAATTTGGTTCTGTCCTTCCATTATATGGGGGTTGAGCTCAGGTAGTCAGGCTTACAGGCACACACACTTACATGTGCTGAGCCATCCCTATGGTCCTATTTATTTATTTTAAAAGTGGCAGAGAGTCAATTAGTTCTAGTAAAATGATAAATCACTCTGTATGTGGATTTCAGGAAGAATTCAGAAGACACAGGTACATTATTGTGAGATACATATAAATACTATAAGATCTCATACTTCATTCTTTTAAACATATAGAAAGTAAGCACTAAATTTTTGTATTGTATTAAGTTGTGTCACTGAAAACATTCTTTACATCAATCTTTTCTTTTGCAGGAGTGTATGTGAACAGTAAAATAGCCAGTAAGAAAAAATAGACCAGCATTCAAGGGAAAGTAAATTTTAAGGGAGATAGACCAAACATGGTAAACCTCAGCACCAGTATTAGAGTATTACTTACGGATACAGTTCTGAAAGATGCTCAGCTATCGTATAAGCCACTGGGTCTCGGTCTAAGGCATAGACAGTAACATCTGGTTCCTTCTGAAGAATGGCTTTTGTGTGTCCTCCTGAACCAAATGTCATATCTAGAAAAACCTTAACAACATAGAAAAAGAGAATTTCTCTTTAGTATGTACATAACATTGTTTCAACTACTTTAATTTGCAGAAGCAGAAAGTTATACAGATAGGAACAAACATAAAAATAGTAATGGTTGCCCTAAATTTGTTTTTTTTTTTCAGAATTGAGACTTGGATTTATTTTGAGCTATAAGTACACACACACACACACACACACACACATACACACACACACACAAACAAAGAAATCTGATTACAATGTCAGCAAAATCATACATTGCATACAATGGAAAAACAAGACACATTAATATTTTACCATGATGTCAAATTAGTCACATGGCTGTGATATTTCTGTGCTTCATAGATAGTTGAAAGTTAAATTATTTCTAAAAATTTTTATTGTTAGAGATGGCTTAAAATTGGTGTATCTCACTTCATGATTTCATTTAACTACTTTAAATAGGCATGAAGGTGGGGATAAGAAGGGATGCTCCTAGAAATAGTCACAGAATAAATATACATACATACCTACATGCATTATACATACATACATACATACATACATGCATATACAAACATACATACAGGTGTATGTGTGTGTGTAATCTGAAAAATAAAAAATTAGCAAACACATGACCAAAAAAAAAGTAAAAGGCTTTTTATGTCTAAATACCTGAGACAAATTCGAAGCTTCTCGTGAAATTCAGTGCACATGTTTAAATTAGGTGTGTATGTTTAGAAAAACTTTCAGAGCAACAAAATTCAAGAACCTTTAAATTTTTCCAGTATTTAAAAGCAAGAAGGATAAAAGGCATAAGAAATATTTTACAGACTAAGTTCTATTTATTCATACAAATATGTATATAATGGCAATTAATGAATAAAAGGAAGCTTTGAATTTGAAAGAGAATAAGGAGTGGTATATGTTAGGGTTTAGAGGGAGAAAAGAGGAGGGACTGATTTAATTATAATCTATCCTTTTAAAAACTTTTTAATTATTTTATTTTTTTACATTCTAGTCATTCCCCCTTTTCCAGTCCCCCTGTCCCCAATCCCCCAGTTCCTCATACCATTCCTCCTCCCCCTTGCCTCCAAGAGGGTGCTCCTTCTCCTTGCCAGGCATCTTCCTTCCCTGAGGCCTCAAGTCTTTCCAAGATTAAGCATATCTTCCACTGCCCCCAGACCAGGCAGACCTCTGCTGTATATATGCCAGGGGCCTCAGACTAGTCCCTGTATGCTCCTGGTTGGTGGTTCCATCTCTAGTAGCTCCCTGGTGTCTGGGTTAATTGAGAATGCTGGTCTTCCTATGGGGTCCCTCTCCCCTTCAGCTTCTTCAGTCCTTCCCCTAATTCAACAACAGGGACCCAACTTCAGTTCAATGTTTGGGTGTAAGTATCTGCACCTGTCTCAGTCAGCAGCTGGTAGGGCCTCTCAGAGGACAGCCATGCCAAGATTAAGCTTCCATTTGTAAGTCCATCACAGCATCAGTAATAGTGTCAGGCCTTGGTGCCCATCCATGAGATGGATCCCAAGTTGGGCCTGTCATTTGACCATCTTTCCCTCAGTCTATTCTCCATTTTTGTCACTGCAATTCCTTTAGATAGGAACAATTATGGGTCAGAAATGTTGACTGTGGGTTAGTAACTCCATCCTTCCACTTGAGGCCCTGCTTATCTACTGGAGGTGGACTCTTTTGAGTTCTCTCTACCCAATGCTTAGCATTTTAGCTGAGGTCACTCCTCTCAGGTCTCAGAGTCCTGAAAGTCTCTCACCTCCCAAGTCTCTGGTAGTTTCTAGAGCCCCCCCATCCCACAACCCCTCATCTTCCATCCCCAGAGACTGCTCATTTCCGTTCATTCTCCTGACTCTCTGGGCTTCACCCAGTCCCCCAGAAACCCACACCATACCTGACCCTGTTCCCCTTTTCCCTTGCCACTCTCATCTCCCTTCCAGGTCCCTCTCTCCCTCTGCCTCCTGTGATTATTTTCTTCCCTCTTCCAAGAGGGATTAAAGCATTCTCACCTGGGCCTTTCTGCTTGTTATACTTTTTCCTGTCTGTGGATAGTATACTAAGTATTCTGTATTTTTGACTAATATCCACTTATTAGTAAGTCATTTTGAGTGTGAGTTACCTTACTCAGGATGATATTTTTTAGTTCCATCCATTTGCCTTTTAAAATTCATGATGTCCTTGTTTATAATAGCTTAGTAGTTTTACATTGTGCAAATTAGACACATCTGTATCCAATCTTGGGTTGAGGGACATCTGGGTTGTTTCCAGGTTCTGGCTATTACAAATAAGTCTGCTATGAACACAGTGGAGCACATGTCTTTGTAATATGGTGGAGCATCTTTTGGGTATATGGCCAAGAATGGTATAGCTGGGTCTTCAGGTAGAACCATTTCAACTTTCTGAGGAACCACCAGATTGATTTCCAGAATGGTTATATGACTTTGCAATCCCACCAACAATGGAGCAATGTTCCTCTATCTCCACATCCTTGCCAGCATCTGCTGTCACTTGAGTTTTTGATATTAGCCATTCTAATTGGTGTGAGGTGGAATCTCAGGGTCATTTTGATTTGCACTTCTCTGATGACTAAGGATTTTGAGCATTTCTTTAAGTGCTTCTCAGCCATTTGAAAAATTTCGGTTGTGAATTCTCTTTAGCTCTATACCATATTTTTTAATTGGGTTGCTTCTGGAGGTTAACTTCTTGAGATCTTTATCTATTTTGGATATGAGCTCTCTATTGGAAATAAGGTTAGTGATGTTTTTTTTCCCAATCTGTAGGTTGCCCATTTGTCCTTCTGCCCTACAGAAGCTTTTCAGTTTCATGAGGTCTCATTTATCAATTCTTGATATTAGAGTCTGAGCCATTGGTATTTTGTTCAGGAACCACCCCCATTCCCTGTGCTAATGAGGTTGAGGTTCTTTCCCACTTTGTCTTCTATTAGATTCAGTGTATCTAATTTTATGTTGAGGTTCTTCATCTACTTGGATTTGAGCTTTGGGCAAGATGACAAATATTTTCATTCTCCTACATACAGAACACCAGTTAGACCAGCACCATTTGTTGAAGATGCTTTCTTTTTTCTACTGTATGTTTTTGACTTCTTAGTCAAAGATCAAATCCATTGGTATTTGGATTTACTTTGGGGTCTTGGGTTTTATTCCATTGATCGACCTGTCTGTCTCTGTACCAATACCATGCAGTTTTTATCAATATTTCTTTGTAGTACAGCTTAAGGTCAGGGATGGTAATTTCCCCAGAAGATCTTTTATTGTTGAGAATTGTTTTGAATATCCTGGGGTTTTTTTTGTTTGTTTGTTTGTTTTTCCACAAGAAGTTGAGAATTGCTCTTTCTATGTCTGTGAAGAATTGTGTTAGAATTTTGATGGAGATTATGTTGAATCTGTAGATTGCTTTTGGTAAGAGAGCCATTTCATTATGCTAATCTCATTGATTCCTTCTTCTGAGGTCTTCTATTTCCTTTTTTAGGGATTGAAAGTTCTTGTCATACAGATCTTTCACTTGCTTGGTAAGAGATATTTAATACAATTTGTGGCTATTATGAAGGGTATTATTTCCCTAATTTCTTTCTTGACCTATATATCATTTATTTAAAGGAAGGCTACTTATTTGTTTCAGTTAATTTTCTATCCTGCCACTTTGCTGAAGTTGTTTTTCAGCTGTAGGAGTTCTCTGTTGGAGTCGCTGATATATACTCTAAGATCATCAACAAATAGTGATACTTTGACTTCTAGAATATGTCATTCTGTGCTACCTAACAATATTATTTCTCATCCAAACCATGACTCTCTGGAGAGTGAATAATTTGCCAACAATGATTTTGCCAGGATACAATATATTAGGATTCATATTTTTATATAGATTACTAGATAAACAATGTAGGAACTAGATCTCAATCCTCTTAGTCATTTTATTTGGCCACATTATAGACATATTTGTAAAATTATAGTTGTGTAAGACCCCAGATAATCTGAACCATAAGAAACATGTGCACGAATTATTTGGCTAAGGCTGATTTGGAAGTTAGGGCAGTTTCTGAATAATCTCACAAGGTCATGTGTTTAGCTCAATGGGCTGTTTCATTTTTTTATTGATTTAAGTTTTATTGCATTATGATGAGAAAAGGTGCATGATTTCAATTTATCTAAATTTGTTAATATTTAAAAACATATTTTACGTAAATAGAATTAAATCTCATTCTTGTTTCCTTTTTATACCCCAACTTCCCCCAGAGACCCCCTTCAATACCTACAATACCTTTTTGTCATATTCTTTAAAATTTTTTAAAATTATAACAATAAAAATGAGTATTATAAAAGTTGCTTGATATAAAACAATTAATTTAACAGTCTTATACAGATGCTTGTCTGCAGCAATACTGAAAATCCATACATTTTTCCCAATATAAATTTTAAATAACTCCAAACATATTAACTGTATATTTTAAAATAATACATCACTACTAGTATTTTTTAAATGAACATAAATATAAAAATCTTTTTGTTTGTTTGTTTTGTATTTAGTAGAGCTTAAAATCTTGGCTCTTACTGTGGTACAAGCCCAAAATAAGAACAATTTTTAGACACTGGATTTCATTGTAATAGGATTTTACCTCCATCATTGCTAATCTGAGAGTTGACAGTTCTGCTGTGCCAAGGTTCTATGTCCCAATGTAGGGGAATGCTAGGGCCAGAAAGCAGGAGAGAGTGGGTTGATGAGCAGGGGGAGGGGGGAGGGGACAGGGTTTTTTTGGTTGTTGTTTTCATTTTTGTTGTTTTATTTTTATTTTTTTCTTTTATTCAGAGGGGAAACTGAGAAAGGAGATATCATATGACATGTAAATAAAGACAATATCTAATAAAAAAAAAAAGAGCCGGGCGGTGGTGGCGCACACCTTTAATCCCAGCACTTGGGAGGCAGAGGCAGGCGGATTTCGGAGTTCGAAGCTAACCTGGTCTACAGAGTGAGCCCAGGACAGGCAGGGCTATACAGAGAAACCCTGTCTCAAAAAACAAAAACAAAAACAAACAAACAAAAAAAAAAAGAAAGAGGAAGGTCATAAAACAGAAAGAAATGTAAGCCTGGTAAAAATTTACAACATTGTTAACATTTTTTTTTTTACTTATGCATTTTTATATGATATGTATACCATCTGTGCTTCTTCTATATAATATCTCTATATGAATGTGTGTGTGTGTGTGTGTGTGTGTGTTTGCACGTGTGCGTCCACATGTGCTGAGTTTCATGTGATTTCAGGGGCTCTGAATTCAGGTTCTCACACATACTCTTTTCCCCATGGCCAGCAGAAAAAGGTTTCAGAACAAACTTAAACTGTCAGCATCAGTGCATCAGTATGGCTATATCTTTTCCACCCCTTCAAAGAATAATTTTACATTTTAAGAAATACATGTGTAGAGGGGGTAGAGAGATGGCTCAGTGGTCAAAGGCACTGGTTGCTCTTCAAGTGGATCCAGGTTCAGTTCCCAGCACTCACATGGCAGCTCACAACCATCTGTAACTCCAGTTCTAGAAAATCCAAAGCTTTCTGGTAGCCTCTGCAAGCACCAGACATGAATATTGTGTACAGATGTTTATGTAAGCAAAATACACATACATGCAGAATATAAATTAATAAATATTTTAAGAAGTCTCATGCACTTTGTGACTAGGCAAATACCTTTTGTTTTAAAGCTATGATTTCAGCATAATTTAAATAAAGAACCTTCCTAAGCAAAGCTCATCTGATATCAACATAAATTATTGCCAGAACACTGGATTTAAAAAAAACAATTTTCATTGGATTTACTTTTCCAAAGTCAAGTAAGTTCCAATCAGTTTCTGAAAAGGAAAATTTTCCTTATCTAAAAAATTCTGGAATATGTTAAATGATGTTTATAATTAATGATTATTTTTTAATATATCATGATTATGTTCTTGGAAATATACTGTCAATCAAGGAAGTTTCTTTATGAGGAGAAAAGCCAGTTATTCCTAGCCAAATGTAGCATACACAGAAGAAACAAATGGTATCTCCAAGCTCATGTTACCTGCTATAAGTGACTTAATTAAAAAAAACAAAACAAATCTATTGACACTAAATTTTTTCTGGATAACTTACTTATTACATCATTAGGTTATTAATGACCATGTCGTTTTACTTCTCTGAGGTTCAGAAGTACCTTCTTCTAAGAAGAAATGGAAATGATTTTACAGTTTACCAAGCAGGAGAGCTTTGGTGCCTGGACTAAAGAAACCTCAGGGAAAGAAAAGGACAAGTAGAAATAGTCCACTTTTTAAGAGAAAAGGCATGTAAGAGATAAGAGTATAAAAGGAGATCAGAAAATGAGAGGAAAGCAACCCTAGTTCACCAGCTCCAAGTCTTACCAGTGAGCATTCAAAACAAAATAAAAGGAAAGGGAAGGACAGAGGACAGCCATTAAAACGTGATGAATACAACAGAAACTATGGCAGAGAGGGCACTGTTAAGCAAGGAAGTGTAATCATTTGTGAATCAACCATCCCCACTGGGATTGACTAGATCCTAGAAAAATGCTTTCCATCCATGTTTCCACCTTCTCTTCCTCTATTGCTCCGTTTCTCTCAGTCTCTACCTCTTCCTCCTACTTCCCACCATGCCACGCCTTGTGCCAGGATGAGTTCTGAGATGTGCTTGTGTATCTCCTGCAATCTTCCTTCTCTTGTTACTCAGATATTTTAAGGATATATGTTCCTGTGGGTTTCTTGTCGTTTTGTTTTGTCTTTGTTGTAGTCATTGTTTGTTTGTTTGGCACAGGACAATTTTGTTTATATTTCTTATTTTTTGGAGAACACAAAAACATTTTATGACAAAACATAGCATCTTTTAGTAAAAATAAACAAAAGACGCTGATTAACCATCAGAGAAATTGTATTTAAGAAAAGACAATTCTCGGCAATTAGATAGAGGAAAGAGAAAAGATGGGCAAGTCATGACTTCATTAGTATAAAATGAGAACAGTTTGCTGGCTGATGAACTAAAAGGATGAGCCGTGGGTTACGGATACCCAGTACTTCTTGTGATGTTTCTGTCCCTCTGTGGCACAAAAGAGAGTGACTTTTGGTTTTAGTGTGCATGTACAGGCAAAACAAAATGACTCTCAGGCAGATTCAAGAGGCATGAAATGCATCTGTGAACTTCAGGATACGAAAGTATATGTGGAGGATGGAGGAAAAATTTCTTCCATTATTATTCCATAATTATTCTTCTCAGAATAAAAATAAAAATGGCTATTGTAATAGTCAGAAACTGGAAACAATACAGATGTCCCTCAACTGAAGAATCAATAAAGAAAATGTGGTTCATTTACACAATGGAATACTACTCGGCTATTAAAAACCAGGACATCATGAAATTTGCAGGCAAAGGGATGGAACTAGAAAATATCAACCTAAGTGAGGTAATCCAGACACAAAAGGATATACATGGTGTGTACTTACTTATGAGTGGATACTAGCCACAAATTAAAGGATACCCATGCTACAAACCACAGTCCCAAGGAAGCTAAGAAACGAGGAGCCAAGCAAGGACCCATTACTCTTACTCATTCAGAAAATAAAATAGTCATCAAGGCAGATGGAGGGAAGAAAATAGGTGTGAGAAGGGATGGGGAAGGGAAGGGGAAGGGGAGTCGGTGGTGATCAGGTGTGGGAAGAGTCAGGAGAGAAGGCCAGGAGAATTAATGGAAACTTGTCGGACTCCGCACAGGGCATCTGGGAAATAGAATGGGTGGGAGGGTAACTGGTGTCCCACCAAATCTCAGTACTCTGGCCCTGCAGACTCTGGTGACCGCCCGTGCATGCTCCACTCCGTGGGCTTCGGGCTGTAGGAAGCCACTACGCCAGTCTGCAAGGGTGGAAAAGGAGCAGTCCCATGGGTTCTTAGTCTTCAGCATCCCAGATGCTGCTGGATACCATGGAAGAGCTGAGGACGAATGGGGGGCCTCAGGATCAGCTCCATCAGCCCCAGGCCGAAGGGAGAAAGGGGCAGGGAGAAAAGGGGGCTCCTGGGAGAAAAAGGGGCTCCTGGTAGTTACCACGAGAGCGTGGGGCAAGAGTCCTTGGTCTGGTCTCGAGGCTGGAAATTCTGGGAGTCTTTTCTCTAGGAGATTAGACATGGCTCTTCAGGGGAAGGCCTAATCCATTGCTCCAGCACAGCAAGTCTAGATGAAAGGAGGCAGTCCATAGATTTTTAGGTTTTATTGGGGGGGAAGAAAGAGAGAGAGAGACAGAAAGAGAGAGAGAGAGAGAGAGAGAGAGAGAGAGAGAGAGAGAGAGAGAGAGAGAGAGAGAGAGAGAGAGAGAGAGAGAGAGAGAGAGAGAGAGAGAGAGAGAGAAAGTAGAGGCCAGCTATGGCCATGTGGAGAGAGGGGAGAAAGGAGGAGAAAGAGGGTGAGAAGTGAGAGTAAGCAAGAAGTTAAGAGCAAGAGGTTAAGAGTAAGAGAGAAAGGAGGGGGCAAACAGCCCCTTTTATGGCGGGCTGGGCTACCTTTCTGTTCCCAGGTAACTGTGGGGCGGAGCATATCTGGTGGTGGTCAGGTAACTAGGGGTGGAGTCCAGCCAAAATACTGGACTTGGGACACTGTCTAGCCACAGGATAATGGAGTGAGGGCTCCTGGTGTCAGCAGTCTAATGTCTGGGGGCATAGCTTACTATTCCGTCCCTTGTAGGATTATCTACTGAGTCTCTGGAATAAGCTTTATTCAACCAAGAATACAGGCTGCCTTTAACAGTCAAACAGAAATCTGCAATGGGCAAGGCTCCACGGAGTCTCTAGGGATGACTCAAGCTGGGACTCCTAGAAGGGATTTGGGAGCCTTAGGTGGCCACCTACTGTAGCCATACAGGACTCCCACTCAGGACTATGGTAACTCAGGTGGCCAGCTGGAGAAAGACACCTACTCTCATAAAACCTGTAACCCAAAATTTGTCCTGCTTACAAGAAGAGCCAGGACAAAGATAGAACAAGAGAGACAATTGATTCATTTTTAAAAAAAGAGACCTCTTTGATAAAGTGTCCTTACCTATCTCATTTGATTCAGTTTGGTTGAAAGTCTATTTTTTTAACGAGATATTTTCTTTATTTATATATCATATGATGTCTCCTTTCCCAGTTTCCCCTCCAAAAAAAGAAAAAGAAAATTAAATGAAACAAAACCAAGAAAACAACAACAACAAAAAACCTGTTCCCTCCTGTCTCCCCCTGCTCACCAACCCACCCTCTACTGCTTACTGACCCTGGCATTCCCCTACACTGGGGCATAGAACCTTCACAGAGCCAAGGGCCTCTCCTGCCCTTGATGACTGAATAGGCCATCCTCTGCTATACATATGCTACTGGAGCCATTAGTCCCATCATGTGTACTCTTTTGCTTGGTGGTTTAGATCATGGGAGCTCTGAGGGTACTAGTTAGTTCATATTGTTGTTCGTCCGAAGGGGCTGCAAACCCTTCAGCTCCTTGGGTCCTTTCTCTAACTCCTTCATTGGGGACATTGTGCTCAGTCCGATGGATGGCTGTGAGCCTCTACTTCTGTATTAGTCAGGTACTTTCAGAGCCTCTCAGGAGACAGCTATATCAGGTTCCTGTCAGCCAGCACTTGCTGGCATCCACAATAGTGTCTGAATTTGATGACTGAATATGGGAAGGATTCCTAGGTGGAGCAGTCTCTGCATTGTCATTCTTTCAGTCTCTGCTCCATAGTTAGTCTCTATAACTCCTTCCATGGGTATTCTGTTCGCCTTTTTAAGAAGAAATGAAGTATCCACAATTTGGTCTTCCTTTTTCTTGAGTTTCTTGTGGTTTGTGGATTGTACTTTGTGTATTCCGATCTTCTGGGCTAATATCCACTTATCAGAGAATGCATACCATGTGTGTTCTTTTATGATTGGGTTACCTAACTCAGGATGATATTATCCAGATCCATCCATTTCCCCAAGAATTTCATGAATTCATTGTTTTTAATAGCTGAGTAGTACTCCATTATGTAGATGTACCACATTTTCTGTATCCATTCCTTTGTTGAGGGCCATCTGGGTAGTTTCCAGTTTCTGATTATTATAAATAAGGCTGCTATGAACATAGTGGAGCACATGTCCTTATTACATGTTGTTGCATCTTCTGGGTATATGCTCAGGAGTGGTATAATTGGGTTCTCTGGTAGACTATGTCCAATTTCCCGAAGAACCGCCAAACTGATTTCCAGAGTGGTTATACCAGCTTGCAGTCCCACCAGCAATGAAGGAGTGTTCCTGTTTCTCCACAACCTCTCCAGCATCTGCTGTCACCTGAGTTTTTTATCCTAGCCATTCTAACTGGTGTGAGGTGGAAACTCAGAGTTGTTTTGATTTGAATTTCTCTGATGACTAAGGATGTTGAACATTTCTTTAAGGTGCTTCTCAGCCATTTGGTATTCCTCAGTTGAGAATTCTTTGTTTAGCTCTGTATCCCATTTTTTAAAAGGGTTATTTGGTTCTCTGGAGTCTAACTTCTTCAGTTCTTTGTACATATTATATATTAGCCCTCTATCAGATATAGGATTGGTAAAGATCATTTCACAATCTGTTGGTTGCCGTTTTGTCCGATTGACAGTCTCTTTTGCCTTACAAGAGCTTTGCAATTTTATGAGGTCCCATTTGTCAATTCTTGATCTTAGAGCATAATCTATTGGTATTCTGTTCAGGAAAATTTCCCCTGTGCCCATGTGCTTGAGGCTCTCCCCACTTTCTTTTCTATTAGTTTCAGTGTATCTGGGTTTATGTGGAGGGCCTTGATCCACTTGGATTTGATCTTTGTATAAGGAGAAAGGAATGGATTGCTTTACATTCTTCTACATGCTGACCACCAGTTGAGCTAGCACCATTTGTTGAAAATGCTGTCGTTTCTTTATGGATAGACCATCGTAACACACATACCATTTCTTAAATGAATGTAACCTGTTCTCTGTGGGCTGAGAATAAAGTCATGCACTCAGGTCAAATAGCATTGACCATAGCAGGGAGTCTGTATCCAAAAATCATGCCTACAATTCATTCCTTTGTGCAGTAGAACTATCAACTCTCAGCTTAGCTAAGATGGAGGTAAAATCCTTTGGTGATGTGAGGGTCATTGAAGTACAGCCTATTACAATGAAATCCAATGCCTAAAATTGTTCTTATTTTGGGCTTGTACCACAGTAAGAGCCAAGACTTTAAGCTCTACTAAATACAAAACAAACAAACAAAAAGACTTTATATATTTATGTTCATTTAAAAAATACTAGTAGTGATAATATTATTTTGAAATATACAGTTAATATGTTTGGAGTTATTTAAAGTTTATATTGAGAAAAATGTATTTTCACTATTGCTGTAGATGAACATCTACAAAAGACTGTTAAATTGATTGCTGTTTTATATCAAACAACTTTTATAATATTATTTTTATTGTTATAATATTTTATAAATTTTAAGGACTATGACAAAAAAGATATTGTAGGTATTGAAGGTGTCTCTGGAAGGAGTTGGGGTACAAAAGGGAAACAAGAATGTGATTTAATTCTATTTATTTAAAATATGTTTTTAAATGTTAGCAAATTCAGATAAATTGAAATCATGTAATTTTTCTTCTGATAATGCAATAAAAGTTAAAAAAAAGAAAAGAAAAGAAAAGAAAATGCTGTCTTTTTTTCCACTGGATGGTTTTAGCTCATTCGTCAAAGATCAAGTGGCCATAGGTTTGTAGGTTCGTTTCTGTGTCTTCAATTCTATTCCATTGATCTACCTGCCTGTCACTGTACCAATACCATGCAGTTTTTATCAAAATTGCTCTGTAGTACAGCTTAAGATCTGGGATTGTGATTCCACCAGAGGTTCCTTTATTGTTGAGAACAGTTTTGGCTACCCTGGGTTTTTTATTATTCCAGATGAATTTGCTAATTGTTCTTTTTAAGTCTGTGAAGAATTGAGTTGGAATTTTGATGGGGATTGCAATGAATCTGTAGATGGTTTTTGGTAAGATGGGCATTTTTACTATATTAATCCTGCTAATCAATGAGCATGGGAGATCTTTCCATCTTCTGAGATCTTCTTCAATTTCCTTCTTCAGAGACTTGAAGTTTTTATCATACACATCTTTCACTTACTAAGTTAGAGTCACACCAAGGTATTTTATATTATTTGTGAGTATTGTGAAGGGTGTTGTTTCCCTAATTTCTTTCTCACCCTGTTTATCCTTGGTGTAGAGGAAATCCACTGATTTGCTTGAGTTAATTTATATCCAGCTACTTTGCTGAAGTTGTTTACCAGGTTTAGGAGCTCTCTGGTAGAATTTTTGGGGTCACTTAAGTATCCTATCATATCATCAGCAAATAGTGATTATTTGACTTCTTCGTTTCCAAGTTGTAGTATTCCTTTGATTTCCTTTTGTTGTCTCATTGCTCTGGCTAGGACTTCAAGTACAATATTGAATAGGTAGGGAGAGAGCGGGCAGCTTTGTCTAGTTCCTGATTTTAGTGAGAGTGCTTCAAGTTTCTCTCCATTTAGTTTGATGTTGGCTACTGATTTGCTGTAATACGTCATTTACTGTGTTTATGTATGGGCCTTGAATTCCTGATCTTTCCAAGACTTTTATCATGAAGCGGTATTGGAAAGTCTATTTTATTAGATATTAGGATGGGTACTCCAGCTTGCTTCTTGGGTCTGTTGGAAGTCCCAACTTGCTCAGAGAAGAAGGGGGAAGGGATAGGGCACAGATTGTGGGTGATGGTGACCAGAAGGGGAGCAGAGAGTGAGATGTAAAGTGAGTAAATAAAAACTAAAATTAAATGAAAACAAAAGAAAACAAAGCCCAACAACAAAAATGAGAGAACTGCTTAAGAAAATGAGTAATTTATAATCCAATGCATTGTTTAAGTCCATAACATGATTTTTTTAAGTTGGCCATCTTCACAAATAAGATGAGAAAATAAGTATTATTTTTATTTTGTGTTAACTGTTTTTACTGTAATATAATTAAATAATAGTTTATCTTTACAGTCATCTAAAAACCAAAAAAATTACACTGTTCTACCTATTTCCTTCACAATGAATTACCTGAATCATAGCTATAGACCTGATTTGGACACAAGAAAGAACAAATTACCGAGCAAACAGTGATATAGCTGACTATTCTAATCCTTCAATATTTGAGGAGACAGAAGTCAAGAAGTAAGCTGGTTGAGTATGGTGCTTCAACTATATTCATCATTTTTGTGATCTTTACATTTCATCCCATGATACTCACTGTCAAAATTACATGATACCATTGAAATGAAAATTTGTTCTTTGAAGGTTTTTTCTTAATATGAGCATAGGCGTAAGTATGAGCATTGCTTCAAATGTCTCCATCATACGTAAAAACATTATTATTCAACCATTTCACTTTGTGCAGCACCTTTACGAAGATAAGCTGGTTGAATATATTAGACAAATAAAACACATGTTTGGCATGATATCTGGTACACATATAACTTGCTATTTGTCATAGATCCTGATCAAGACAAACTTACTCACAGGTTATAGTTTTAAGGTTGAACTGTGAAATGTGAAAGTAGTAACAAAAATTAGAATGAAACATGTAAACCAAAGAACTATGGGTAGGTAAAGCTAAACCCATGCATAATTTAATTTAACCCCCTGCTCATACAAACATTCGTCTCTCAAACTTTACTGAGCCCTAGAGTTGCGTGCTTCCCATGGTGGGGAGTCTCTAAGATGGAAAGTGATAGACATCAGTGGACCTGAAGTCATCACAGAGACTCGAAACTGATAACTTTATATCTTTTTAATATAGCACTTCTAACCATTAAAATCTTTTTAAATTTCACATAGGAAAAACCCCTGCTAAAATTGGACATGAAGAAATTTTTACCCACAAACAGTATGAGGGCAGATCTCCCAATTACATTTTCCAATGTTGATTAATCATTTCCAGTCTATGCAATACTTTAATAGTAAGTTACCATCAGAATTTGGAAACAACATGGCCTGACTTCATAAGATTTCTTCCTAAAAATATTTTTCCTGGCAGATTTAATAGATATTATTAGATATTTTCTTTATTTACATAGCAAATGTTATCCCCTTTCTTGGTTTCCCCTCTGAAAAAAACTCCTATTCCCTCCTACCCTCCCCTTGCTCATCAACCCACCCTCTCCTGCTTCCTGACCCTGGCATTCCCATACACTGGGCCATAGAACCTTCATAGGACCAAGGGTCTCTCCTTCCATTGATTTCTTTTTAAAAGAAATAATGTGCTTTAAAAATATTTACAGTTAAACTTCACTTGTTAATAATAAATTCCACTCTGGATTACTGAAATACATAAAATACACACTTAACCTTAGGGATTTTAGGAAATAGTTAACATATGTATGGCATTCATTCATAATCTGTATAGTCATTAAGTTTTCTATACTGATACTGACTGCTAGAGAAGGCAATATAAATATTGTATATATGGGTACTCTAGTTTGATGTGGTAGTTTGAGTGTGCTGGTAAGTAAGATTAATAAAATAACATCTACAAATAAAAAAGGAAAAAAAAGACGGGAGAAATGAACACTCCTCAGGTACTTCCCAGATGCTTTGCTGTTTACTGCAACTTAATCCTTCCTTTATCCAAATGTTAGTCAGCACTGTAAACCAGACAACTTAAGGAAAATTTGAAAACATGGTATCAAGTCAAATTATGCTATTCTTGAAATACCAGGGCAAAGAATTTATATCATTTTACCTAAAAAGGAAGGTCTGTGAATATTACTCTTTTCAGTGATAGTGGAGAAGAACCCACAGCCCTGTCCATGTTAGGCAAGCATAGAAGGATTTTTGAAGTGTAAGTTCTTCACGAATAATTTAAGAGCCAACAGCATTAAATGGATAGTAGGCTATAAGAAATAGTGGCTAAGAGGCTTCAAGACAGCAGGCAAGAAGACACTGAGTGGGGAGAAGGAAGGGAGGTTTATAGCAAAACTATAACAAAATGGACCCTAAATTTGTTGAGTGATTATTTCATGTCAAAACAACCTGAGGGCTGGTGAGATGGCTCAGCGGGGACGAGCACTGACTGCTCTTCGGAAGGTCATGAGTTCAAATCCCAGCAACCACATGGTGGCTCACAACCACCCATAATAAGATCTGACGCCCTCGTTTGGTACATCTGAAGACAGCTACAGTGTACTTACATATAATAAATAAATCTTAAAAAAAAAATTATTTCAAAAAAAAAAAAGAAGCGAGATTATTAAAAAAAAAAAAAACAACCTGAAACATTTCATCTTTCATCTTTATTATATATTCCTTGATAAGTAAGCATAAACTCGCAACCAAGTAATTCTTAAACTCTGGGATACCTTAATTAGCAATACTATACAGAGGATAAAAAGGAAAGCTAAGAAAGGGTTAAGTTAATTGTCTAATTGAATGTCAAGTACATACTGCACAATACTTTTGTTTCCTGAACCTATATACTATGTTCTACTTGCTTTTGTATCAATAGAATGGACTAATTGGATGAAGTGGATGGAAAAGTTAGAGCTATACCAACTGGTCCTAAAGCATGGCTTCTAGGTAAAAAAGGGCTATAGGAACCACTCATTACACAATTACACCTTCACCTCTCACTGCAGACTACAGAATGCTCTCTCTGGATAAGGACCAATTATTTTCTGTCTTGAATTGAACATTGCTATCATTACTGAAGAGTCCCTTGCAAGACTGGGCCAACTAACATTCCGTCCTGGAAAGAACTCACCAGACCCATGAACCACAGGATTCAGAGCAACAAAAGGCTCTGTACTTTAAAAATTAAAGTAATTTTTGTAAATCTTCAAAAATTCTCATCTTACAGAAAAGTATAACAAGATCACTTCAGAAAACACAACTTAAAAGCATAATTAGGGCAGAGGCAGAAATGAGATAAACATTTCTTGTGGGAGGGAGGTATAAGTGTTTATGTGGGTGTGCTCAGCCATGCATGTAAGTGTGTAGGCAGGGGTCAACTTTGGGTATTTTCCTATACCACTCTCTGCCAAAGTTCCTGAGACAAGGTCTCACTAACCTGGAACTTACTGTTTTGACTAGAATGACTGGGCATGAGGCCCCTAGAATCTCTCCATCTCTAACCAATCTAATTACTGGAGATGGAGGGAGGCTGCACCACGGCCCAGCTTTTATATGCCTGCTACAGAATTTGTACTGAAGTTTTCATGGTTTTGCTATAAGCACTTTACCCACTGAGTCATTTCTCTGGCTAAGACAAGTATTTCTTCTCTGTTCCCGCCATATAGCTCCCCATACCTGGAGCTAAGCATGATAATATGGATTTGTATTCTCAATAGCCAGTACTTGGCAAGTTGATAGAGGCATATATTCAGTCCCAGACATATCCTAGGAAGTGCTACATAATAAAACCGTGACTTAACTTTAAAAATAAAAATGATAATGGAAATTTTTTTTTTTTTTGCACCAGAAGAAAATGTAAAGTATGAGAAGGTGCAGGTATCTTGATAAAAAAGAAAAGGAATCTCAAGAATCCCACAGTGGACCATGATCATGATGTCCTAACCCTGGACAACCCCACAGACATCAAATCTTGTGCATTGGCTGTGGTATCTTTTGTTGGAAGGACACTGCTGAAGAAACAGCTACTCTGACTTCCTTTATAAAACTTTCAGGCATTCAATCAAGAGTCTGGTGTAATATCAGCTGATTACACAGTTACATTTTGGTCTGGCAAACAAAACTTCTTGTTAATCTAGGTTTGAAAAAGGCTTTGTTGCTCTGCGGGGTGTAGTGTGTGGTCCAGTCCATGCGTGATTACTTTTCACCTTACTAAGCAAGACATACATTAATCAAGATGTCTAGGAATATTCTCTCATTAACCTTGTCTCATAATGTTTCCCTATAAGGTTGAACTTAAGCTATACAATAAAATGTTTCACAAACTCTCTAGCCAAACCAATAGCCTTCATATGGTAAATATCTTTCAATGAGACCATGATGTCAAGAAAATCATCAATCTTGCTGAACCTTGCCAACAGTCCATCGGATATTTTTTTTTTTTTTTTGCCTGTTCTTGTCCTATAAGAAGGACAAACCTGCCCTTCCCTGACTATTTTCTTAACTACACTCTTGGAATTATATTCATACCAACAGCCTCAGCTTTATACATTACAGATGCTACCTCATGAGCCAAGGCTGTATGCTGTCATTAAATGACTGTTATATGTTCTTCTGGATCTTTGCCGTTGCTTAGGTATTCAGCTGGCCTCTTAAATAAACCTTCCTTTGACACGCTCTGCAGAGCCCTCCTACATAGTTCAAAGCAGTTAGAGCAGTAGACTCCTCCAGCCTTTTAGTGTGACATATGAGAGGAGAAAGGGCTAGGAGTAAAACAGATTCCTAATAGGTACATATATAAGAATACACAGAGATCAATAACAAAAATGGAAGTTTCAGCTTCTTCTATACCCTGCTAACCTATGGCAATGGTCTGGAAGGCTTTTTCTCGAGCCAATGGAGCCCTGCTGCTACAGAACCAATTTGACAATTTTAAGGCTGGACCAAAGTTTTCCTCAAAGTTTTTGGGCTATTCAGCCTCTCTGCTTTTTGTCAAACTGACAGCCATAAATTAGAGTTGGTCAAAGACCCTTGAAACCCCCAGTCCTTGAGCAAAAACTGAGTTTTGCCTCTTGAGCACCTCTCTCATTTATGGAGATGTGCTCTCTCCTCTCTCTCTCTCTCTCTCTCTCTCTCTCTCTCTCTCTCTCTCTCTCTCTCTCTGTCTCACACACACACACACACACACACACACACACACCTTTATATTTATATTCATTAACTTTAGTAAAAGGCCCTTTTTACTGGCAGTTGAATATGTATATCTATGTATTATGTATGTAAATATGTATGTATGTACATACGTATGTATATATAACACCTTACAAAAAGAATTTAGCTGTGTAAATCTAAACATTTTTATGTTGTAAATGTGAAGTATTATAGTGAGGCATTTCTGAGGTAAGATTTTGAAAAGAATACTAAAATCTATTGCAATAATAGTACATTAGTGCATGTATTAGCAAAGAATTCTGACTCCTGACAATATTAAAAAGTTATTATAATTATATTTTAAAATATATCTTATTGTAATTTAAAATATATTTTAAAATATAATTATATTTTAAAAGGCTTCCTAATTTAAACAAAAACAATGTATGTGAAGATGCAAAATTACATATAGATACACTAGAAAGTAGCCTCAGGAAAGACTGTGGCCTTGGAGGTGATTCAGTATGCATCTGTAACACACAATGTAGAGGAGACTCTGAGATGTAGTTGGAGAGAAATGACCTTTCTGAAAAGGTTATTCGAACATTCTGATAAAAAATAATGTGTGTGGCTAATTCCAGACCAGCTGCCAATGATGCTAAATCACCTTTGTTGGTAAGTTATTTCTTCTTTTCATTCCCTTTCCCCAGTGCAAGTTACAAACCTAAAGCCCACAACCCCTCTTTATTATGGCCCTACTTTGCCAGGTCAGCTGCTTCTTACCTTTTCCATTCCCTCCACCACCACCCATATCCCACCTAGATCCAGATTGGTGCCTGTATTTTTTGTTTTTTCTGATGAAGGGATGAGATGAGAGCTATACCTGATCTATGCAAATACACAGCTTGGACAGAGCCCAGAGCTTTTCCTTCTTTATTCTAACTAACCTTAGGCCTAGGACTGGAAGCTTCGAGCCTCCTTGTAATCTAATCTTTTAAATTGACTAATTCAATCCAGCGTCTCTCAGCTTCTGACTGAATTGCTCTCTTTAGGCTCATACTAACTTTGGAAATACGTTCTAATCCTTTGGCTCCTTCTCATTCACTGCCTTGTTCTATCTTCACCTGTGTCTAGTTTGTTCTCTCTTCAACCTGTCTCTGTACAACTATCCCAGTAATACTACCATACAAACACACCACAAACCACACTCTTTTCTCTCTCACTGCTTTTATGTTGTCTCTTCCTTTGCTGTTCTTGTGTGAGGTGAAGGTATCCTATCTTTGACTCATTCTGTCAAATCTGTCTCTGATTCATCACTTTTTCCTACCAACTCCCTTGATTCACTATTGTCTTCGGTGTTCCCTGTAGTATAAATGCCTAGCAAGCATTTATATAGCCTTATTTGTAACCATCATGCAGGCTTATATCAAAGAATAAAATCTCTCAGAATAATATGAAAGTTACAGTACAAACAAAATGAATAAAGTTTTTCCTTTTTCCATTTTATCAGGACTGTTGTTATTAGAATGATGACTCATACTGCACAAGTTCTCCAAGCATTTCATCTGGTACCTTCAACTGTACCTATTTACAAATGAAACATTTATTTGCTGTAACAAAGTATATATTTGATCAACTTTAAAAAATATCTTCTTTAGCAATATACAGCAAGCCAACAGCCAACAACAAATCCAATGAAAAGAAACTTAAAGCATTTTCAATAAATTCAGAGACAAGTCTGTCCACTCTCCTTATATCTCTTAATTATAGTATTTGAAGTTTTATCTAGAAGAATAAGACAACTAAAGGAGATCAAAGGAATACAAATTGGAAAGGAATCAAAGTATTGCTATTCACAGAAAATGGTATGATAATATACATATGTGACCCCCAAAATTCTACCAGAGAACTCCTTCGGCTGATAAACACATTCAACAAAGTGGCTAGATACAAAATTAACTCAAAGAAATCAACAGCCCTCCTCTACACAAGTGATAAAAAAGCTGAGAAAGAAATTAGATAAACAGTACCCTTCACAGTGGCCACAAATAACATAAAATACCTTGGTGTAACCAAGAAAGTAAGAGACCTGTATTACAAGAACTTCAAGTCCCTGTATAAATAGCATTAACATATTTAAACTGGCCCTCTTACCAAAAGCAATCTACTGATTCAGTGCAATTCCTATCAAAATTCCAACACAATTTTCACGGATCTTAGAAGAACAATTTTCAACGTCATATGAAAAAATAAAAAAAAATGCAGGAAAGCTAAAACAATCCTGAACAATAAAAAAACCTTCTTGAGGCATCACCACCCCTGACCTAAAGCTGTACCATACATCAACAGTAATAAACTGTATGGTCCTGGTATATAAACAGACAGGTGGGTCAATGGAATCTAATCAAAGACCCAGAAATAAACCTACATACCTGTAGACATTTGATTTTTGACAAAGAAGCCAAATCCATACAAAGAACTGGGAGTACATTTTTAATAAGTGGTAATGGTCTAACTGGATGTGGGCTTGTAGAAGAATAAAAATAGATCCATATTTATCACCTTGCATAAAACTCAAGTCCAAATGAATCAAAGACCTCAACCTAAAACCAGACACACTGAATTAAGTGGGAAATAGCCTTCAACATATTGGTATAGGAGAAAATGTCCTGAACAGAACACCAATGGCTCAGGCACTAAGGCCAAGAATTAATAAATGGAACCTCACGAAACTGAAAGGATTCTGTAAGGCAAAGGACACTGACAACAGGACAAAACAGCAACATACAGATTGGGAAAAGATCTTCACTATACCTTCATCTGATAGAGAGCTAATATCTGAAACATATAAAAAGCTCAAGAAGGTAGAATCCTAAAATACAAATAACCCAATCAAAAAATGGAGTACAGAACTAAATAGAAAATCCTTAACAAATGAATCTTCAATGGCTAAAAAGCATATAAAGGAATGTTCAACATCCTTAGTCATCAGGGAAATGCAATTCAAAACAACCTTGAGATTCCACTTTAAACCAATCAGAATGGCTAAGATCAAAAATTCAACTGATAGCACATGCTGGTGAGGATATGGAGAAAGGGGAACACTCCTCCATTGCTGGTAGGATTGCAACCTGGTAATAACCACTCTGAAAAACAATCTGGCGGTTCCTCAGAAAATTGGAAATAGTTCTACCAGAAGACCCAACTATACCAATTCTGGGCATACATCCAAAAAATGTTCCACCATACCTTGAGAATATGTGTGCCACTATAGTCAAATTAGCTTTATTCATAATAGCCAGAATGTGGAAGCAACCCAGATGTCCCTCAATCGAGGAAGGGATAAAGAAAATGGTTGAGACCCTGGGAGCTCTGAGGGTACTAGTTAGTTCATATTGTTGTTCGTCCTAAGGAGCTGCAAACCCCTCAGCTCCATTGGTCCTTTCTCTAACTCCTTCACTGGGGACCCTGTACTCAGTTCAATGGATGGCTGCGAGCCTCTACATCTGGATTAGTCAGGTACTGTCAGAGCCTCTCAGGAGATAGCTATATTTAGGCTGGCTTGCCCTTCCTTCAGTCTCTGCTCCATAGTTAATCTCTGCAACTCCTTCCGTGGGTATTTGGCTCCCCCTTTTAAGAAGGAATGAAATTTCCACCTTTTGGTTTTCCTTCTTCTTGAGTTCCTTGTGGTTTGTGGGTTGTTGTTCCTGTATTCCAAACTTCTGGGCTAATAACCTCAGAGCTCCCAGGGTCTCAACCACCAACCAAGGACTGCACATGGAGGGGTCTGATTGTTCTGGCAGCATGTGTATAGTAGAGGATTGCAAGTTCGATCATCAATAGGAGGAGAGGACCTTGGCCCTGTGAAGGTTCTGTGGCCCAATGTAGGGGAATAACAAGGCCAATAAGTGGCAGAGGGTTGGGTGGCAGGCATGGGGAGGGGGGAGGCAACAGGGGTTTGTTTTTGTTGTTTTTGTTTGTTTCTTTGTTTTTTGGAGGGGAAGCTGGGAAAGAAGAAATTTACATGTAAATAAAGAAAATATCTAATAAAAAAAAGAAAATGTGGTACATTTATACAAGCAAATACTATTTAGCTATTTAAAAAAAAAGGACATTATGAATTTTGCAGGCAGATGGAACTAGAAAACATCCTGAATGAGGTCACCCAGTCTCAAAAGGACATGCATGGTATAGACTCACTGGTAAGTGAATATTAGCCAAAACTATACAGAATATCCATGATACAACCCACAGATCCAAAGAAGTTAAATGAGAAGGAGGGGCTAAGTGAAGATACTTGAATCCCATTTAAGAGGTGGAAAAATAGTCATTGGAGGCAGAGAACCAAGAGAATGAATGGAAATATGCAGCTGCCAGGGGTCAAGGTAGGGAGATACTCTAAGAAGTCTCAGAGATCCAGAATGATGGAGGCTTCCAGAAGTCAATGCAGGGGACCTTAGCAGAAATGTCCAACAGCTGGGATATGGAACCTGAAGAGACGACCTCCAGTAGCCAGACAAGACTCCCAGGGGAGGGATGAGGACACCAACTCACTTTCAAATCTTTTGACCCAAAATTAGTTCTGTCTAAAAGTAATCCAGGAACAAAGATGAAGCAAAGACTTAAGACATGGCCAACCAGTGACCAGTCCCATGGGCTAGAACCAAACCCTGACACTATTACTGATGCTATGATGTGCTTACTATTAGGAGCCTAGCATAGCAGTGCTCTGAGAGGCTCTACCCAGCAGCTGACTGAGACAGATGCATATGCACACAGATAAACACTGGACAGAGGTTGGGGACATCTATGGAAGAGTTAGGGGAAAGATTGCAGGTCCTCAAAGAGATGACAACACCATTGGAAGACCAACAGTGTCAACTAACCTGGACTCCTGGGAGCTCCCAGAGACTGAATTGCCAATCCAGGAGCATACACAGGGTAGTCCAAGGTGACAGACACACATGGTAGAGGTCTGCCATGTCTGGCCTCAGTGGGAAAGGAGCACCTAGTCATGTAGAGACTTGACGAACCAGGGTTGGCTGATACAGGGGGGTGAGGGTGGGTGTGATCTCCCAAAGGCAAAGGGGGATGGGAGAATGGAGGAAGTCTGTGAGAGGATACCAGGATGGGGAGGGGACAACAGTTGGGATATAAATCCATAAACAAATAAATATCTTTAAAATTATATTTTACCAAATTATTAAACAATTATTCTTCATTGTGATATTTCCACTTTTATCTATAACATGGTCTAGATTTCAGTTCACATTCTCTTAATCTCCTTGTACAAGGAACAAGAAAGCTAATGTAAACTGTTAAAAATACTATAGTATGGGTAGCCACAATAGCTTCTTTAATAGAGATTTCTGGCCAGAAAATGAAAATGATAATCTTTCAGGATGTTCTGTGTGTGTGTGTGTGTGTGTGTGTGTGTGTGTGTGTGTTTGAGAGAGAGAGACAGAGAGAGACAGAGAGACAGAGAGAGACAGAGAAAGAGAGAGAGAGAGAAGGAGGAAGGGAGGGAGGGAGGGAGAGGGAGAGGGAGAGAATGAGAATGAGAATGAATAGAATGAATTCATAGAGGCTAGACGACAACATGTGCTATACCTCTCATTTGCCAAGGGCATCACCAAGGAGGCCAGAATGCTGGGTTAGTGACCCAGATGTAACGTTTTCTTCTCCATTATTCTGGTGCAGGTAGAACAAGTGCACAGGCACATGCCCAGAATTACAGAAGATCAGGAAATCAGCCCCAAGACCCGATGATCATGAGGCAAGGGCTTTACTGACCACTCACATAGTCACTTATGGTTTTCTTTTTTTCTTTGTTTCTTTTTTCTTTTATTTTTTAATTGGATATTTTCTTTATTTACATTTCATTTACATTTCAGATGTTATGTTCCCAGTTTGCCCCCTCAGAAACCCCCTATCCCATCCCCCCCCCCCGCTGCTTCTATGAAGGTGTTCCTCCACTCCTCACCCACTCCTGCCTCCCTGCCCTCGATTCCCCTACACAGGGGCATCTATTGAGCCTTCATAGGACCAAAGACCTCTCCTCCCATTGATGTATGACAAGAACATCCTCTGCTACATATACAGCTGGAGTCAAGTGTACTCCTTGGTTAATGGCTTAGTCCTTGGGAGATCTGTGGGGTCTGGTTGGTTGATATTGTTGTTTTTCCTATGGGGTTGCAAACCCCTTCAACTCCTTTAGTCCTTTCTCTAACTCCTCTAATGGGGATCCTATGCTCAGTCCCATGGTTGGCTGCTAACATTAACCTCTGTATTTCTAAGGCTCTGGCAGGGCCTCTCAGGAGCCATATCAGGCTCCCTTCAGCATGCACTTCTTGGCATCCACAATAGTGTCTGGGTTTGGTAACTGTATATGGGATGGATCCCCAGGTGGGACAGTCTCTGGATGCCCTTTCCTTCAGTCTCTGTTCCACACTTTATCTCCATATATGCTCCTGTGAGTATTTTATTCTCCTTCTATGAAGGACTGAAACATCCACACTTTGGTCTTCCTTCTTCTTTAGCTTCATGTAGTCTAAGAATTATATCTTGGGTATTTGGAACTTTTGGGCTAATATCCATTTATCAGTGAGTACATATCATGTGTGTTCTTTTGTGACTGGGTAACCTCACTCAGGATGACATTTTCTAGTTCCTTTCATTTGCCTACGAATTTCATGAATTCATCGATTTTAGTAGCTGAGTAGTACTCCATTGTGTAAATGTACCACATTTTCTATATCCATTGCTCTGTTGAAGGACATCTGAGTTCTTTCCAGCTTCTGGGTACTATAAATAAGACTGCTATGAACATAGTGGAGCATGTGTCCTTATTATATGTTGGAGCATCTTCTGGGTACATGCCCAGGAGTGGTAGAGCTGAGTCCTCAGATAGAACTACATCAAATTTTATGACAAACCACCAAACTGATTTCCAGAGTGGTTGTACCAGCTTGCAATCCCACCAATGGAGAAGTGTTCTTCTTTCTCTACATTCTCACCAGCATCTGCCGTCATCTAAATTTTTGATTTTAGACATTCTGACTGGTGTAAGGAGGAATCTCATCGTTGTTTTGATTTGCATTTCCCTGATGACTAAGGATGGTGAACATTTAAGTGTGTCTTGGTCATTAAAAATTCCTCAGTTGAGAATTCTTTGTTTATCTCTTTACGCCATTTTTAATAGGGTTATTTGATTCTCAGGAGTCTAATTTCTTGAATTCTTTGTATATATTGGATATTAGCCCTCTGTTGGATGTAGGATTGGTAAAGATCTTTCCCCAACTTGTTGGTTGCCTTTTTGTCCTATTGACAGTGTCCTTTGCCTTACAGAAGCTTTGCCATCTAATGAGGTCCTATTTGTTGATTCTTAATTTTACAGCATAAGACATTGGTATTCTGGTCAGGAAATACTCCCCTGTGCCTATGTGTTCAAGGATCTTCCCCACTTTCTCCTCTATAAGTTTCCATGTATCTGGTTTTATATGGCGGCCCTTGATCTACTTGGACTTGAGCTTTGTAAAAGGAGATAAGAATGGGTGGATTTCTTTGGTGATGTGAGGGTCATCGAAGTACAGCCTTATTACAATGAAATTCAATGTCTAAAAATTCTTCTTATTTTGAGCTTGTACCACAGTAAGAGCCAATATTTTAAGCTCTACTAAATATAAAACAAACACACGAACAAAAATGCCTTATATATTTATGTTCATTTAAGAAAATATTAGTAGTGATGTATTATTTGGAAATATACAGTTGATACATTTGGAGTTATTTAAAATTTATATTGAGAAAAACGTTTGTATTTTCAGTATTGCCGTAGACAAGCATCTACATAAGACTGTTAAATTGATTCTTGTTTTATATCAAGCAACTTTTATAATACTCATTTTTATTGTTATAATATTTTATAAATTTTAAATAATATGACAAAAAAAGATATTGTAGGTATTTAAGGGGGTCTCTGGGAGGTGTTGGGGTACAAAAGGGAAACAAGAATGTGATTTAATTCTATTTACTTAAAAATGTTTTTAAATGTTAACAAATTCAGATAAATTGAAATCATGTAACTTTTCTCATCATATTGCAATAAAACGTAAAAAAAAAAAAAACAAAACTTAGGAATGCCTTGAATTTCTAATATATTGTGTCCACATTCTGAGTTACAGGCACTAGAGATATGCATCATTTAATCCAAATTATGTGATGTTGGGGATCAAACCAAGGGTTTTGCATAATTAAGCTACATCATCATACCATCTTTAATATTCTAATCTTAAGCATTAAATTAAAATGAAGTTGTGGTGAATTTTTCTATAACACAAATAACAACAGATTAATACTTATATTCTAATGGCCAATCTACAGGTGTCCATACCTCTGAAAGTATTCTCATAACTACACATGAATAGATGATCAGGACCATCCATATTCATAAACTTATTTAATGGTATATATATATACATATATATATACCATATATAGAGATATACCATGTATATCTATATCTATATCTATATATAACATCTATATATCTATATATATGGTATATCTCTATATATGGCATATATACCATTAAATATATAATATATAATATATATATGAATGTTAAGTTCAGAATACTGCACACTACAGTACCAGAAAACTCTTGCATGGAGTAGCATTAACAAAAAAAAAGTTAAGAAATATATCTTTAATAAGTTAGTAAAGAAGTGGTATAGCTGGGTCCTCTGGTAGTACTATGTCCAATTTCCAGAACAACCACCAAACTGATTTCCAGAGTGGTTGTACCAGCTTGTACTCCCACCAGGAATGAAGGAATGCTCCTCTTTCTCCACAACCTCTCCAGCATCTGTTGTCCCTGAGTTTTTTATCCTAATGATTCTGACTAGTGTGAGGTAGAATCTCAAGGTTGTTTTGATTTGCATTTCCTTGATAACTAAGGATGTTGGACATTTCTTTAGGTGCTTCTCAGCCATTCGGGATGCCTCAGTTGAGAATTCTTTGTTTAGCTCTGTACCACATTTTTTTTTGTTTATTTTACTAGATATTTTCTTTATTTACATGTCATACATGTCTCTTTTCTCAGTTTCCCCTCCAAAAAAACACAAAAAATAAAAAAACAAAAAACAACAACAAGAGCAAACCCTTGTTCCCTCACCACTCCCCCTGCTTGCCACCCAGCCCTCTCCTGCTTACTGGCCCTGGCATTCCCCTACACTGGGGCATAGAACCTTCACAGGGCCAAGGGCCTCTCCTCCCATTTATGACCGACTTGCCATCCTCTACTATACATAAGCTGCTGGAGCAATTAGTCCTATCTTGTGTACACTTTGGTTGGTGTTTTAGTCCCTGGGAGCTCTGAGGGTACTAGTTAGTTCATATTGTTGTTCCTCCTAAGGGGCTGCAAACCCTTCAGCTTCTTGGGTCCTTTCTCTAGCTCCTTCATTGGGGACCCTGTACTCAGTTCAATGGATAGCTGTGAGCCTCTACTTCTGTATTAATCAGGTACTGACAGAGCCTCTAAGGAGAGAGCTATATTGGGCTTCTGTCAGCCAGCACTTGCAGGCATCCACAATAGTGTCTGGGTTCAGTGATTGAATATGGGAGGGATTCCCAGGTAAAGCAGTCTCTGGATTGTCCTTCCTTCAGTCTCTGCTGCATAGTTAGTCTCTGCAACTACTTCCATAGGTATTTTGTTCCCCCTTTTAAGAAGGAATGAAGTATCCACAATTTGGTCTTCCTTCTTCTTGAGATTCTTGTGGTTTGTGGATTATACTTTGTGTATTCCGATCTTCTGGGCTAATATCCACTTATCAGAGGGTGCATACATGTGTGTTCTTTTGTGATTGGGTTACCTCACTCAGGGTGATATTCTCAAGATCCATCCATTTCCCTAAGAATTTCATAAATTCATTGTTTTTAATAGCTGAGTAGTACTCCATTGTGTAGATGTACCACATTTTCTGTATCCATTCCTCTGGTGAGGGCCATCTGTGTTGTTTCCAGTTTCTGGCTATTATAAATAAGACTGCTATGAATATAGTGGAGCATGTGTCCTTATTACATGTTGGACCATGACTCTAACTAAGCAAGTTATCTTACCTATATGACAAGAACTTCAAGTCTCTGAAGAAGGAAATTGAAAAAGATCTCAGAAGATGGAAAGATCTCACATGCTTGTGGATTGGTAGGATTAATACAGTAAAAATGGCCATCTTGCCGAAAGCAATCTACAGATTCAATTCAATCCCCATCAAAATTCCAACTCAATCCTTCACATACTTAGAATGAGCAATTTGCAAATCATCTGGAATAACAGAAAAAAAAAAACAGGATAATCAAAACTATTCTCAACAATAAAAGAACCTCTGGTGGAATCAGTATCCTGGACCTTAAGCTGTACTACAGAGCAATTGTGATAAAAACTTCATGGTATTGGTATAGTGACAGGCAGGTAGATCAACAGAATAGAATTGAAGACCCAGAAATGAACCCACACACCTATGGTCACTTGATCTTTGACAAAGGAGCTAGAACCATCCAGTGGAAAAAAGACAGCATTTTCAACAAATGGTGCTGGCTCAACTGGTGGTTAGAATGTAGAAGAATGCAAATTGATCCATTCCTATCTCCTTGTACAAAGATCAAGTGCATGTGAATCAAGGCTCTCCACATAAACCCAGATACACTGAAACTAATAGAAAAGAAAGTGGGGAAGAGCCTAGAGCACATAGGCACATCAGAAAATTTCCTGAACAGAACGCCAATGGCTTTTGCTCTAAGATCAAGAATTGACAAATAGGACCTCATAAAATTGCAAAGCTTCTGTAAGGCAAAAAGACACCGTCAATAGGACAAAAGGGCATCCAACAAATTGGGAAAAGATCTTTACCAATGTTAAATCTGATAGAAGGCTAATATCCAATGTATAAAAAGAACTCAAGAAGTTAGACTCCGGAAAGCCAAGTAACTATTAAAAATGGGGTACAGAGCTATACAAAGAATTCTTAATTGGCAAGGATGTGGAGAAAGAGGAACACACCTTCATTGCTGGTGGGATTGCAAGCTGCAACAACCACTCTGGAAATCAGTTTGGCGGTTCCTCAGGAAATTGGACATAGTACTACCAGAGGACCCAGCTATACCACTCCTGGGCATATACCCAGAAGATGCTCCACCATGTAATAAGGACACATGCTCCACCATGTTCATAGCAGCCTTATTTATAATAGCCAGAAACTGGGAAAAACTCAGATGTCTCTCAACAGAGGAATGGATACAGAAAATGTGGTACATTTACACAATGGAGTACTACTACACTATTAAAAACAATGAATTTATGAAATTCTTGGGGAAATGGATGGATCTGGAGCATATCATCCTGAGTGAAATAAGCCAATCACAAAAGAACAGACATGGTATGCACTCTCTGATAAGTGGATATTAGCCCAGAAGCTTGGAATACCCAAAACACAATCCACTAACCATAAGGAGGCAATTTCTGCAGAGGAATTTTAATCCAGCAACATGGCTGCTCTGATCACATCCAACAACCTTTGTGCAACCTGGCTGGAGTACAGACATGCCCTTAATACACACCTTTAATAGAGAGTCAAAGTGACAAAGAAGAGAAAAATGTAACAGGATGAGTCAGAGGTAGGATATGCCAACTCTCAAGCTATTTAAGAGCAACAAAGAGAGACAGGGAGTCACTAAGTTGGGAGTCAGTTAAATTGAAAGAGTTGGGAGTCAGTGGAATGAGTACAGTGCAGTAGAGTGGAGTTCATTCATAAGTTTATGCAGTTCAGTGCAGATCAGCAGAGGTAGTTATAGCCAGAGAATAAAAAGGATGCAGAAGATTATAACAAATTGTCAGAGCAAGTTTGAGGCCAAGCAAAGCAATTCAGTGAGAAGCTGAGAGAAGCCAGGTTGAAATCAGTCAGCTTGGAGAAGTGTTTGAACCAAAACAGCTGTGCTGAACCAGACAACCAGAGTTCAATAAAAGCTAAAAAGGTTAAACATACTCAGCAGCAAGCCTCTGAGATTATAATTACATCAGGTAAATAAAAGTTCTTTTATTACAAATTTCAACAAATGTATCGCTTTAAAGCCAGCTGTTTTATGATTTACAAATATCATATGAGTATAAAAGAAGATATAAATGAGATATCAGAGAGAAAAAGAGAGGTTGAAAGTCAAAGTATCTACTTTGGGGAGGTAGAATATTATAATTTTATCATCACAAAAGTTAGAGAAGTTACTTAATGTCTCTGAATAGCAATTTCTTCTTGTAAAAGGAGCTGACTACATTATTTTAATAAATACCACCAGGTCACTGAGGTATGCTGACAGGAAAGACACAAGGAAAAAAATTTCATATTCTTGCTATGTAAATAATACTACTAAAAACACACATTTCAACTGATTATTCACAAAATGAAGTTTGCTCAATCTCAAATTAATTTAGCACACACAATATTTCATAGCTTCAGAATTGGAAGACTTATTAACAGATCTTTCAGCTAGCAGATGGTCTATCAAAGGAGTCTCTCAATGATACTATATTTACACAGAAGTAATTTAGAAAAATGTAATATTCTAGGCTTAGACATTGGTTATAGTATCATGACTAAATGCACCACCAAGGTCAGAACCCTCAATAGATACAAACTGCTGTGGTGGGTTCTTCTCGAGAAAATTACATCAAAGCACTTGTCCCTTCTGTAGCAAAAGCAACATTAACAGAGCTGCTCCTTAGATACAGCACAGAGAATGCCTTGGGCATTGGGCAGTCTCAAACACGACTGCCATCAGTAGCACAAAGGAAAGAAAGACAGAGAAGACACACATTTTGAGACACTGATAGCTTACAATAGACATATGAATTTTCGTAACAAAAAAAATGCCTTGGTTTGAAGGTAACAGCAGTAACCAGGTGCTCTAATATGGTCTGGATTAACATTTACATCATTAGAGCTTTAGAAACTGAAGTTCTTCCAATTGGCACTATAAACCACTTAGATGTGGGTTACACAGTTCATTCTTTCTTTATTCCAGTAGATAAATGACAGTGTATATAAATATAAATCTTACAGGTGAGGCATTTATCTAGATATTTTCTTCTGATCCTATCAATTTCATGTTAAAATGATATTTTTAAAAGTGAAATTTTATTTGCAAATCACATTTAACACAATATAAGATATACTAAACATTGAAGTCAGAATATGCACATAAGGAGTAAAATAGAACATAAACATCAGGAAAAATCACCAATGGAATAACAAAAATGAGATAATTTCAATTTGTGTACCTATTTATCCTCTATTTTTTAAACCTAATAAAGCACCTCTAAAAAACTGCACTAAAGTTCAAGTTGAAAAAAATTAGCTTAGCAGATGATAGTTAGGTTTTAAAGATTTCATCGTAACTGCTATCTTTTACCGTTTATCAATTACAGTTTACAGAGTATAAATAACTCCATGAAGGGACAAAGGAAAATGAAGACAATAAAATATGGTACTATGACATGTTAATTAGTGGCAACAATTGAATTTCTCAAGTTTTAATTAACCATGAAAACTTAACACAACTTTTAGGTGGTCAGTTAATTTCCTGGAAGCAATACAAATACAAAATCAAAATACCTGGTATTTTTATCAACAATAACATTGTGTGTGTGTGTGTTTTTTTATAATTTTGTTAAGTTTTTTTCCCTTTTTTCTTTTTCATTAGATATTTTCTTTATTTACATGTCATATGATTTCTCCTTTCCCAGTTTCCCCTCCAAAAAACAAACAAACAAACAAACAAAAACAACAAGAACAAACCCCTGTTGCCTCCCCCCTCCCCATGCCTGCCACCCCACCCTCTCCCAATTATTGGCTCTGGGATTCCCCTACACTGGGGCACAGAACCAGAGTTTTGCTTTAAATTTTAAATTATTTTTCTTTTTCAACAAGTATGAATATAAAAATGTGTTCACATTCTCTTAAGTTTATCTCATCTAAGTATTTTATCATGTTTATTGTTCTCCTTTCTTAACATTTTCAAAAACTTAATAAAGAAAATAGCAAGGTCATCCAAAGGGGACATCCCATGGAAAACTTAAGAACAAGTATTTTTGGAGTCTAGGATAAAGACTGAAGTAAACATGCTAAAGTGCAAAGATTAATTCAAATTATGTTTTACAAAGTTGCCAATATTTAAGCCTGATTAAGGAAAAGATATTCAAATAGAAGGTCTGAGGTATGGTTCCGTTTCAGAGGACTTACTGGGAAACATAAGGCCTTGAGATTGATTAAAAGTACTAGGCTGGGGGCGGGGGAACATCCTCAAATATGAGAATGATTATAGGCCCAGGTAATGTGGAAGATATGAGTGTCATCTTAAAGTATTCAGATTTTAACTCATACAGTTAATGAAGAATCCCAGAAGCCAAGATATTAAGGATATTATTAGACAGAGAATGGCAGAGAAGACAAGGAAATGTAGGCATGGGGATATCTACAGTTACAGAAATTCTTTACAAAGGATTTCTTTCTTTACTGGCATAGAGAACACAGGTAATCAGAAGAAAGTAACAAATCCTTCTTGATATCCATGTCTTGAGATCAAAGATCTAAGAGCATACAATCGATTACAGGATATGGTAGTATTCAAACTTCTACATGACTAAGACATCTGGAGCAGCACCAAGAAGCAACCTCTATTTTTGTAAAAGGCACAATGTTATCTGAATGGATTCAAGTAAAATCCAATGGGACAAGGAAAAGTCTTATGTTGAATCATAACAACAGCAGTCCATGTATGACAGTGGTATGCTAACATTAAGTGGAGCTGAAAATCTTCTGTCATCTAGTGACCACATAGTAAAGGAAAGGCAAGAAAAAAGGAAAATGCAAGATAAATAAGAAAATTCAGTGAAGAACTTAGCAAAAGGTGAACTACCTCTAAAACCCTGACACCACACACACACACACACACACACACACACACACACACACACACACACTAAAAAGTGTTTGTGAAAGGGATGTTGGAGACACATTATATGGTTTGACATTAGAAATAAAGAGCTTGGTTACATATAGGAAAATATATATGTTTGTGTTTTAGATTTTGATGGATATAGAAAAATCTTAAAACATACAATAAAAAGATAAATGATCTTTGCATATCTAGTCAAGGTATATATTGAGCTAATAGATATTGCAAAGGAAGTCATATTTTAAACTATAGTTTAAAAAAAATTAAAGCTCTCTTCAGGAAATTTTCCCTTGTGCCTATTTGCTTGAGGTTCTTCCCCACTTTCTCTTCTATTAGTTTCAATGTATCTGCTTTGATGTGGAGGTCCCTGATCCACTTGGACTTGAGCTTTGTACAAGGAGAAAGGAATGGATCGATTTGCATTTTCCTACATGTTAACCGCCAGTGGAGCCAGCACCATCTGTTGAAAATGCTGTCTTTTTTCCACTAAATGGTTTTAGTTCCTTTGTCAAAGGTCAAGTGACCATAGGTGCGTGGGTTCATTGCTAACTGGTACAAACACTCTGGAAATCAGTTTGGCGGTTCCTCTGGAAATTGGCATAGTTCTACCGGAGGACCCAGTTATACCACTCCTGGGCATATACCCAAAAGATGCTCCAACATGTA
>NW_022196897.1:94679876-94681422 GCF_008632895.1 Mastomys coucha
TTCTTTGTTTTTTGGAGGGGAAACTGGGAAAGGAGAAATTTACATGTAGATAAAGAAAATATCTAAAAATAATAAATTAAAGCTGCAGTAATTGATTATGGAAAGAAGTCTGTTCACACATTTAACACCAGTCCAGATGCATAGGGTTGATGGGTCTAAAACAGGACACAGTTACACTGCATCTTTTATAGTCATTCAGCAACTCACAAGGGCAACTTCTACTCTTATAGCCTGCATTTGGAGGAGGGATCTAGTTAGATTGAACACTTTTTAACTTTCATATCATTCTTAGTTTTTAAACATTTAGATAAAGTTTAGAAAAATTAACTACCATTATTGTAAGTGTTACAATATTAAGTATGTCAACATTATATTCAAGTTAATTCATAGTAGTCATACTACTCAGGTTTGTATGAAAATACACTGAGGTTCAAAAGTGGCAAATCTATCAAACAGGTCATTTCCCATAAAATGTCCATGTCAATAATGGAAGCATAATTATGGGTAGTCCTGAAGTAATACTAGAATCTCAGGATAATACACATACATAAGACCATACTACTAAGACCATGTAGACACTAAGAAGAGAATGAAAGAATACTATAAAAGCGTTTCTAAGTCATCCTTGGTTCCATAAATAACATGGCAAGTAATACAGAAAAGAATACAAAATGTCAAAATACATAGGAAGGATTCTTGCTAGAGAGAAAAAAAAAAAAAACTAGGTAGAAGTAACTATAACATCCATTAATTACTTAAGGTATTTTTATCAGAACATAATGTTAAACTCAATAGACTTAAAATTAGCATGTTTGTCTTTTGGGTATTTGTTTAATCTCACAATGTAAATACACATTAGTATTTTAGCTATAAAGCACTTGTCTAGCACATACAGAGCCTTACTGTTCAATCACAGGACTTAAAGACGGCAAGCACAAGGTTATAAAAGTAAATATCTGAAAATCTAATTCAGATTACCCTAGTTCCTGAGCAGATAAACACACACAAAAACTTCCACAACACTAATTTTTGTACAATAAATATTAGCTTTAAAATTAAAACTTTAAGTTAAAGTCCTATCACTAATAGTAAAATTCAAAAGGGAAGTAAAAAAGCATTTATGAAGTTCTGTTATGACCATGAGTTAAAAGTAATCCTTGTCTCCCTAGCCATTTGGAGGCTAACCTGGGGTACATGAGATTCTGTGTCTACAAATTTTAACAACTGTAATAATACAAGCTCGTATGATCAAATGAGAGAGGTTGCCACAGACCTGGGGGTATATAGTACATCTGCTACTCAACGTTATCTATAAGCTCAATTGTATAACCTCATCATGAAGTATAATGCAAATGCAACTAATCTCTTTAGTACCATCTGCATGAATTATTTTAGGTCAGGGGGATCTGATTTAAGCAAACAAACAACAAATACAGCCTTACTAAGTTGTTACAAACTTAGTAAATAATGGAAACTTAATTTTGTTACTGGGATGTTTAAGTTGTAGTATAATACTATGCAATATAGAAAAGTAAGGTTCTTTTTT
>NW_022196897.1:94681432-94682469 GCF_008632895.1 Mastomys coucha
TTTTTATCACAATCACTTTCAAGATGTTGACAAACATCTAAGTCCTTGGGTAATTCATCACACAAAAGCACCATGCTAAGCTCCATTGTTAAAAATATGGCTAAATTGGACATGTGCACTAGAGGAGGGAGAGAGAGAAAAGAGAAAAGGGGAAAAAGAGGAGGGCATATTCATCCTTTCACACCTCAATTTCACTCAATGACAAAGCAAAGGTTTAAAAAAAAAAAAGGACTGATCTTTCCAAGCTCAAATATTCTATAACTCTGAATAAGATCAAACATACCTGATAAGAGACACGTATGTGTCCTTAACAGACTTAAATAGAATCAACTCACTCTGTTTTAACATATCACACTGCCAAGGAAGTTGGAAATTTAAATCCCAAGAGCTGGGTAATCAAAAGACCGATAAATGAAAGGTTGGTTCTACTGTGACTCCTGAAAATAACTGCTGGTTTTCACTCATTATTTATAAAACTATAAGCCTGCTATGCTGCTAGCCACAGGGTTAAAAAGCTAGTACCATGAGAAAGAAGTTTCATGTATATTCTAAGGCAAATGCCAAAAAACAAAATCAAAAACAAAAAAAACACAACAAAAGGCCACCCTTTGCCTCCTGTGAGTGATGTGATCAGCCACACACACACAGGAGAGCTCTTAAGGGAAACTGGAAGCTGGAAGTTGTTCTTTATGAGAAGTAATCTTAAAATCACAAGTATATATAGCACTAAACTAATTTTGAATAACTGTTGATCAAGAAAAAAATAAAGCAGTAAATAAAGTATGATCAACATTTAAGGCCAAATCAATAGCATTAACTCGAAAAACAGGCTACTCCACAGTACTCTAGCAAGAACTCTGAAAAGAAAAACTGTAAATCATGGACACTGAGTATGTGAGATATGAAATGTGGTTCAAAGAATGCTATAGTAATGACTTTATAAGTAAGTACCTTTATAATGACAACACAGCTCACTGTGACCAATTTGGGTCTTCCACATTATTGATGTGTCTGACAAAGCGTTATTTGGACAAATC
>NW_022196897.1:94682479-94683424 GCF_008632895.1 Mastomys coucha
CCCTTATATGGTATCTAGTGATGGGTTATAAAATATGAAGTTGACTTCTCTAGCAAACTAATCACCACAGGAAAGCTTGCTATTGTAACTGTTTACCAGTTTTATATTTCAACTGGATCATTATTAAATCAGGTTTTAAACATTGTCATTTACTCTCACTTACTTCATGCCTATTTAAGGCTGATAAATTTGACCCTGATTTGCTGGTATTTGTCAAATAAGACCTAAAGCAACTGATATGCATAGTTCATCTTCAAAACTGTTGCCTACTCTTTCCCTATCTATTCAAGATAGTACTTGAAGTTCTAGCTAGAGCAATTAGACAACAAAAGGATATGAAGGGGATACAAATTGGAAAGGAAGAACTCAAGGTATCACTATTTGCATATGATACAACAGTATACATAAGCAACCCCCAAAATTCCACCAGAGAACTCCTACACCTGACAAACTTCAGCAAAGTAGCAGAATATAAAATTAATTCAAATAAATTGTAGCCTTCCTTCACAATAGCCACACATAGTAAAAAAATATCTTTGTGTGACTCAACAAGCACATTAAGATCTGTACCAGAAGAACTTCAAATCCCTGAAGAAAGAAATCTAAGAAGATGGAAAAGAAAGACCTCAGAAGGTGGAAAGATATCCAATGCTCATGCACTGGTAGGACTTGCATAAAGAAAATGGGTGCCATCTTACCAAAAGCAATATAAAGATTCAATGCAATCTCCATCCAAATTCCAATATAATTCTTCACAGACATATAGAAAGAACAATTCTCAACTTCATCTGGAATAACAAAATACCCAGGATAGCAAAAACAATGTTCAACAATAAAAGATCTTCTGGGCAATAACCATCCCTGACTTCAAGCTATACTACAAAGCAACAGTGAGAGAGAGAGAGAGAGAGAGAGAGAGAGAGAGAGAGAGAGAGAGAGAGAGAG
>NW_022196897.1:94683434-94700351 GCF_008632895.1 Mastomys coucha
GACAGAGACAGAGAGAGACAGAGAGAGACAGAGAGAGACAGAGAGAGACAGAGAGAGAGCCCGCATGGTATTGGTACAGAGATAGACAGGTCGAACAGTAGAACAGAATTGAAGACTGAAAAGTAAATCCACATATCTATGGACGTTGATCTTTGATAAAGAAGACAAAAACATACCATGGGAAAAAGAAAGCATCTTCAATGAATGGTGCTGGTCTAACTGGTGGTCTGTATGTAGGAGAAGGAAAGCTCAAGTGCAAGTGGATTATGGATTTCAACATAAAACCAGATATAATTATTTTAATAAAAGAGAAAGTGAGAAAGAGCCTCAAATTCTTTGACACAGGGGGAAATTTCCTGAACAGAAAGAACACTAAAGGCTCAGGCTCTGAGATCAACAATTGATAAATGGCACCCCATGAAACTGAAAAACTTCTGTAAGACAAAAGACACTGTCAGTAGGAGAAATCGAAAACCTACAGGTTGGGAAAAAAAATTCATTAATCCTACATCCAACAGAGGGCTAATATCCGAAATATATAAAGAACTCAAGAAATTAACCTCCAAAAACCAAAAAAATGGGGTACAGAGCTAAACAGAGAATTCACAACAGAAGAATCTTGAATGGCCAAGAAGCACTTAATGTTCAACATCCTTACTCATCAGGGAAATACAAATCAAAACAACCATGAGATTCTACCTCACACCGATTAGAATGGCTAGGATCAAAAACTCAAGTGACAGCAGATGCTCACCAGGACATGTGCTATACCATGTTCATAGAAGCCTTATTTGTAATAGCTAGAAACTGGAAACTACCCTGATGTCCCTCAACCAAAGAATGGTTACAAAATGTGGTTCATTTACACAATGGAATACTTACTATTCAGCTATTAAAAACAAGGACATTTTTGTAGGCAAATGGATGGAAATAGAAAATATCATCCTGAGTGAAGTAAATCAGACCCTAAAGGACATGCATGGTATGTACTCACTGATAAGTGGATATTAGCCAAAAATACAGAATACTTAGTATACAGCTCATAGACAGTAAAAGGTGTAAAAAGCAGAAATGCCCAAGTGTAGAGGATTCAATCCACTTAGTAGGGAGAAGAACAGAATTATGGGAGGCAGTTGGGGGAGGGACCTGTATGGGAAAGAGGAAGGGGAAGAAAAAAAGGGGAATAGGATCAGGTATTGGGAGAGAAAAAGAGAGAAGCCCAGAGGGCTAAGAGAATGGAAATAATCAGCCTCCAGTACTGGGAGGTGAGGGAGGACCCTATAGAAACTACCAAAGACCCCAGGAGGTGAGATACTCTAAGGACATATTGGTGCTGACCTTAGCCAAAATGCCCAACATGGGGAAAAGGAATTTGAGGAGTCAAATACTTTCCCCACTTCCCCAGTAGATAGACAGTGACTCAAGTGGAGGGACAGGGTTAACTAACCCACAGTCAAAATTCCTGACCCATAATTGTTCCTATCTAAAACAACTGCAGGTACAAAAATGGAGAAGAGACTGAAGGAAAGGAGGTCCAATGACCGCCCCAAGTTGGGATCCATCTTTTGGGAGTACTTCAAGGCCTGACTGAAAGGGAAAGTGACCCCATAGGAAAACTAACAGTTTCAACTTACCCAGACTCCAGGGAGCTCCCCGAGATTTAGCCACTAACCAGGAGCATACAGGAGCTGATTGAGGTTCCTGGCACATATGTCGCAAAGGTCTACCTAGTCTGGACTCAGTGGGAGAAGATGTGTTTAATCCTTGTAAGATTTGAGGCCCCAGGGAAGGGGAAGGTCTAGTGAGGGGGAGTACCTTCTGAGAGAGAAGAGGAAGGAGGACTGGGATGAGGAAATGTGGGATAGGAGACTAAGTGGGAGAATAAATAGAATGTAAATAAATAAAATAATTTAAAAAATCTTAAAGTTAAAAAATAAGTCAACATACACAAATGTGAAAACTATGAAATTTAAATTAAAAGGTGGAAAAATTCTTTAGAGGTACTTCATAGCATCTGTCTTCAAAAACAAGATTTGACATTGACTTTAGATATACTCCTGTGTGTATCTATTATGCTATTCTGTAGGCTTTGTTTCTTTTGGAAGTAAAAAATGATGGTGCACAAGAGAGAATACCATTAAATTAACAGACAAAAATTTCATTTTGTAGTTGAAGTTATCAGTGGCATTGCAACAATTTTATTTGCCCCAAATTTCCAAATCGAATGTTAAAGAAAGAAATGAAAGTTAGAATTATGAACCAACACTAAATTATTTAACATTTCCTTTGAGCTTCTGAGGCATATAAAATTTCAACAATATATTTATTGGTACACTGTTTCAGTTTATAATGTCATGCGTTTTTGTTTTATTATGAGCTCAAACAGTTTCTTGGAAATAAGTCAATAATAAAAAAGCTATATACGTAAATTAAACATGGAATATATTGTGATAAACTCTATATCACAGATATAATAGTAAAAATTACCTAAATTATTTGATAAGAAACAAATTACACATTATACTATCATTTATGAGAATAAGCTATTCCTTTTAAGAATTACACATTCTATATAAAAACATATGAATGGTGATATTTTATTAGTGTTAAAAATAGAACTGATATCCAGAGTTATATCATTTCAACTGAGCTTCAAGAAACTAGAATAGTGAGAACATTAAAATCTACAAGGCACAGTGACTATGGAGGTAGCAATACTCTAAAACTAAGCAGCTGACTAAATTTTCTGATACCTCACATACTACTCTGTTTCTTCTGTAAAATTATGAAATAATTAATATTTGTTAAGGCCATACCCAAAAGGGCTATGGGGAGCCAGGAAGAAGGAAGACGATTCAGTGGGTAAAGAGATTGCTGTCCAAGCATGCAGATCTGAGTTTAGATTCCAAGCACCCACACAAAAACTAAGAGCATCCCTGTACCCTGGTAACCCTGGTACCATGGTGAATTAGAGAGAGGCTGATGCTTGGGGCTCATTAGCCAGCCAGTATAGCTGAAAAGACCCATTGGAAAGACTCAGTAAGGTAACCTGTCTCAAAAAAAAAAAATAAAAAGAGAGAAAGAAAGAAAGAAAGAAAGAAAGAAAGAAAGAAAGAAAGAAAGAAAGAGAAAAAAGAAAAAAAAGTAAGGAAGAGATCAGCAGAGGAAGAAAAGATCAACAAAGTGTCTACATGTATATGCATGGGCAAATGCACCCACACTTCACACATACACGATATACAAAATACAAAAAATATGTGAACATGTGAACATGAGTCTTTTTTATTGTGGGGATTAAACATGGGGATTGTACACATGAAAGACATATCTGTCACATAGCTGTACTCTCATCTGGGGAACAATTTTCTTAAGCACTTGCTAAACACCATTACAGCATTAGCTCTTAATAGGAGCAGAATTCCAGTAAATGAGCTTCTGAGGTGACATTTCCACACTAAATAAATCAAAATAGATCACTTATTTAATAATTTGCATTACTAAAATGTAAATGAATCTATGCATTTGTTTAAGAGTTTGTCAGACATACAGAGTAGGATGCTCACAGCCAACCAGTGGACTGAGCTCGGTGTCCCCAAAGGAGGAATTGTAGAAGGGACTGAAGATGCTGAGGAGGTTTGCAGCCCCATGGAGGAAGCAACAGTGTCAACAGGCCAGACACCACGGGGCTCCTGGGGAATGGACCAACAACCAAAGAATATACATGGAGCAACCCCATGGCACTGGTCACATATGTGGCAGAGGATGGCCCTTTTGGACATCAGTAGGAGGAGAGGCCCTTGAGCCTGAGGTTGTTCAATGTCCCAGTGTAGGGGAATGCCAGGGGGGGAAGGATGGGAGTGGATGGGTGGGGGAGCACCCTCATAGAGGCAGGGGAAAGGGGAATGGGATAAGGGGTTTCTGAAGGGGAGACCTGGAAAGGAGAAAACATTCGAAATGTAAATAAGGAAAATATCCAATCAAAAAGAAAAATAAAAGAAAAGAGGAGAGGAGAGGAGAGGGAGGGGAGGGGAGGGGAGGGGAGGGGAGGGGAAGGGAAGAGAAAAGAGGAGAGGAAGGGAGTGGAGAGGAGAGGGAAGGAGAGAGGGCCACATTTTTTTTTTGACACTCCTTCCATCCAATGGCAGATTTGGTGTTGTCTGCCATGAGACATAGCTGAGCTCCCTAGCCATTTGAGAGAAAGAAAGACTTGGGGAAACTTACTTACATATTTATTTAAATGAGCAATTAAAAATTTTAAATAATTTTTAAAATTTAAAAATTTAAGACATTTAAAGAAGCACACTAAAATATTATGAAGTACCAACCAGACCCGCCAGAACTCCCAGGGACTAAACCACCAACCAAAGAATATAAATGGAGCGACCCATAGCTCCAGCTGCATGTGTTCAGAGGATGCTCTTATCTGGCATCAGTGGGAGGTGAGGCCCTTGGTCCTGTGGAGGCTTGATGCCCCAGTATAGGGGAATGCTAAGGCCAGGAAGTGGGAGTGGGTGGGTGGGTGGGAAAGTACCTTCATAATAGCAAGGGAGGGAGGATTGGATAGGGGGATTTGGGGAGGGGAAACCAGGAAAACGGGTAACATCTGAGATGTAAATAAATAAAACAACCAATACATTTTTTTAAAAAAGTTATATATCTGGCTAAATTTTAAAGTCATAAACTATATCACACTGTCGGCTGACTGACAATATACATGACTTCAATCAGCATATTCCATGGTATGTGGACTTCCAGCTTTGGGCCTCAGCACTCATTCTGTGTAATTACTGAGAATAACAGCTCCATGTTTCTTCTTTATAATCTCCCAGGGAAAACATCAGGCCATTCTGACAGTACTTCCTCATGTATCAAGAATTATACATAGCTAAGCACTTTTTAAATGTATGTTTCAGCTTTATAATAACAAAGCATAATATATGAATATGCATGACAAAGTAGCAGATATATACTGAAAGCTCCAAATATAATTAATATTTATGTTTAAGGACCTACAGAGATGAAATTTTTGAAGTTGGCATTTTCCTATGAATTTCAAGGTCTAAGTTCATGTTTAATTTTGCTGAATTTTATCCTACTATTTTTAAAGCAAAAAAGTGTTGACTTAGTTTTTCAAAAAACAAACAAAAACAATTCTCCTGAGGATAAAATATAATTTACAGAATGTGTTAACTTTATAATTCTTTTAATAAAAGAATGCATGCATATGTGTTCAGTTGGAGTTGATTTGCTTAGGAAGTTTTCTACTTGCATGGGCTAAGGCAAGGCTCGCAGATAATGAGGACATTGACTAAATAGTAAAGAAGATGACAGCAGCTCACCAAGTTTTACTTAAGATGAAAATGTTGCATGGAAACTCTCAGCATATAAGCCACTCTGCACAATCAATTCTATGGAAATTTAAATAGAAAATTATCTGACGAGTTATTAAACGCGTAGAAATCTATTTAATTATGTATGCTCTCTCCATTGCCACAGTTCTGTAAGAAACTGTGTCCTATATTAAAAAGATCTATAAAAGGTTAGATAACCCAGAGTAACAGCATATGAAGAGAGTAGGGAACAAACACTTTGGAACAGATTTCAGTGGCAGTGACAGCTATGCTGCTGTGCAGAGAAGTTCTAGGAACAGGTGCAGAAAGATGGGCTCATGGGAAAGCAGCCATGAAGCCTGACAGCATTCTGGGAATAAAATAATAATATTTGGAATTTATACCAAACTTTTTTTCCCTGGAGCATTTAAGACACATCAACTATTAATCATCAAACACCCACATGAATATTTTTTTCCTCATTATCACACGCAAAAATGATGAGTCGTTGCTTCTTTGACTACACAGTTCAAACCATGCATTTTGTCTTCATTTTTACACTCTACTTTTCTGCAATTTCTGTATTTTCATCTAAAAATAGTAATGAAATCACCGCTTTCAGTGTTTTCAACAGATTACATTGTCTTAAAGTACACATGCTTCACTATGTTCACAGCAGCCTTATTTATAATAGCCAAGAGCTGGAAAGAACTCAGATGTCCTTCAACAAAGGAATGGATATAGAAAATGTGGTACATCTACACAATGGAGTAATACTCAGCTATTAAAAATGATGAATTAATGAAGTTCTTAGGCAAATGGATAGAACTAGAAAATATTATCTTGAGTGAAGTAACCCAGTCACAAAAGAACACACATGGTATGCATTCACTGATAAGTGGATACTAGCCCAAAAGCTCCAAATAACCACAATACAACTAACAGACCACATGAAGCTCAATAAGAAGAAAGACCAAAGGGTGGGCGCTTTAATCCTTCTTAGAAGAACAAAATACTCACAGGAGCATATATGGAGATAAAGTATAAAGCAGAGACTAAGGGAAAGGCCACAAAGAGATTGTTCCATCTGGGGATTCATCCCATCTAAAGTTAGCAAACCCAGACACTATTGTGGATGCCAAGAAGTATATGCTGAAAGGAGCCTGATATGGCTGTCTCCTGAGAGGCCCTGCCAGAGTCTTACAAATACAGAGGCAGATGTTAGCAGCCAACCATGGGACTGAGCAAAGGGTTCCTAATAGCGGAGTTAGAGAAGGGACTGAAGGAGTTGAAGGGGTTTGCAACTCCATAGGAAGAACAACAATATCAACCAACCAGACCGCCCCCCCCCGAACTCCCAGGAACTAAGCCATCAACATAGGAGTACACAGGAGTACAGATGCCCCAGTGTAGGGGAATCGAGGGTGGGGAGATGGGAGTGGGTGGGTGGGTAGAGGAACACCCTCATAGAAGTAGGGGGAGAGGGGATGTGATAAGGGTATTTCTAAGAGGAAGGGAATATGGGAAAAGGCATAACATCTGAAATGTAAATGAAGAAAATATCCAATTTAAAAGAAAAGAAATTCCAAGTGAAATTTATGATTTCTGAGATTTCCTTCGAGAATGATATCAGAATTTATTAGAAGAATAACTATGACACATTTGCCAGATGCTCAAAATCTAAGAGTAAATTATAGTTCAAATATTAATAGACAGACCATATAGATGCCCAAAGCCCCAGGGGTTCTTATTGACTAATTATTTTACATGATTCCCTAATCAGCAAACCTGGTGGCTTCCTCCACAGGCATATGAAAGCACATTGGTGGCTGCCATATAACACGGAAACAACCTTTCCAACTCTGAACACCAATCAAACTCCTGCATAACATACACTTTTCTCATCTCACTGATATCTCAAAAGCAAAAGATATTAGCAGCTCTTTATGAACTATGGGAAGTTCACTTGTTAGTTATTTATAAAAAAGAGATACTGATTTTATCAGAATTTTATAATAAATATGTACAAAAACATCTGTCATTCCTTAGTTGCCTATAGTTATTGGTATCTTGTTGAGGTTATCTAAAAAATTACATTCAAGAAACATATAGACTGATCAGGGTACATATATGTATTTAGAAATATATATGTATATACATATACCTACATATATACATGTACATCCATGCATGTAAATATTTTAAAAGAGGCCATGAATTCAAAAAGAAGAAAAGAGATTCATAAGAAAGATTTTGAATGGGAAAGAGGGAAGGGGAAATGATAGAACTATAATCTACAAAAAAGTGAAAGAAATAATTAGAATATATATAAACATCAGATGCATTCTCTGTGCATGAGATGGAATGTAGAGCAGTAAGTCCTAGTACTGCTGCTGATGTCTGTTTTTGCCTCACTGTTAATCGATTTCTTTGCAGAATTATCTAACTGATTAAACAATTTCTACTTTCTCAATGTCCATCAATTCTATCTTATCCAGCATTTTTGAGACCTCTAATTCTCATTTAGACCACCTGCTGAATTGTCCATTACAGTGCCGTGCCAACACACAGCAGCATCCTCTGGAGCTCTCGTTCCACACTCATTTCAAGTAATAAATACAAACTACAAGGGATATTTTCTACTCTATTAGTATACCATACTATGTCACAACTTAGCTAATTACCATAATAATGTCCCTAAAATAATGCATAATTTTGGGCCACCTTATCTATCGTTTACTTGCTTATGTTTTCCTTTCTGTGGCTAATGTTATTTTCCTTTCACCTACCTGTGACTGGTTATTAATTTACTATAGTATTTTGTATTCTAGTTCTGATTCCCTATTTGTTTCTTAGTAATTATTTATTATTTTCTTAAGTATTTATATTTCAAAGACTCGTTTTATATAGTCTTGCTATGGTTTGAGTATCATAAAATATACACTGTGGTTTGTACCTGTCCCATCCTGCTTGTGGCCCTGTAATATGTACCTAAATCTTCTCTCTCTCTCTCTCTCTCTCTCTCTCTCTCTCTCTGTGTGTGTGTGTGTGTGTGTGTGTGTGTGTGTGTGTGTGTGTGTGTGCATTTTCCTCTGGCTTTTAGCATTTTTGCATACCTGGTGAAAAACCATCACAAACTTAATTTTAAACTACTGCCTCACTCCAGAAGAAAAAAAGAGAAAAAGATAACCTGTAATTTATAGCTTTTGCCCTCAAGCCCTGCACTGGCCATCATCGCTAGATATCTACTCATCTACTTTCTACCTCTTTATAGTTTGAATGTTCTTAATATGGTCTTTGGTGACTGGCTTCTTCTATTTGACACAATGTTGTCAAGGTACATTTCTGCCAAGACACGTACCCATCCATGTTGCTTGTGGCTCAGTAATGGTCTATTGTTGTATTCTATCACATCTTCATCTATTTACCAGTTGATACTACAGGTTGTTTCCACCTGTTGATTACTATGATTAATGTGGGTATAATCATTAATATGCTATGATTTTGTCTATTTGCTATATCTTCTTTTTCCTTGGGGTATTCTTGGGAGAAGAAATGCTAAACAATGTGATAGAAAACTCCATGTTAACAGGCTCTTTTCCCTCAGAGCTCCCAGAGACTAAACCACCAACCAAAGAGTACACATGGTGGGACTCATGGCTCCAGCAACATATGTATAGCAGAGGATGGCCTAGTCGCTCATAAATGGGAGGAGAGGCCCTTGGTCCTGTGAAGGTTCTATGGCCCAGTGTAGGGGAATGTCAGGAAGTGGGAGAGGGTGGGTTGGTGAGCAGGGGGAGGGGGGAGGGAACAGGTTTTTTTTTTTTCAGAGGGGAAATTGGGAAAGGAGATATCATATGACATGTAAATAAAGAAAATATCTAATTTAAAAAAAGGTAGCCACACCATGCATGTCCGCATCAGTAGGGTATAGAAGCTGGAATTTCTCATTAACCATAGTACAACCCTGATGGTGTGAATAGGAACTAATTTGGGGAGTTTTGATGTTTATCTTTGTAATGGATATACAAATTTTTATGTGGTATTCCATGAATATACCCTCTTTAGTCAAGGCAGCTTAGTTGGAATAATGTGGCCTTTCTATGGTGGATTTTTCCGAGTTCCAAAAAATGTTTGGTAATAATAGAAATCATAATATTTGCATGTTACAAGACACACAAATCATGCAGTTCACTTTCATTTTCTACTTTCTTTACCAAAAGAAGAAGCCGAAATTTGGAAAGTCAAAACAGAAAATGATAGTGAAGAAAAAAGCATCCTCCAGATCCTAATGAATGAGGAATATTTAACACACTAAAGTGCCAAATTAGAGACAAACCTCAAGAAAATTAAGGAATTGGTCAACAAGAGGTCAGAGTGGTTATTCTATAAAATGCAACATTCGTACTGAAAACAACTAAAAATCTACCTCATTGTTAATCTGCTCTCATTTTGTAAAATTATTTTACTTTTTATTTTGTGTATATTTGTGGGGGTGTGCACATGACTGCAGGTGCTTTCAGAGCCAGAGACATTGGATGTCCTTAGAGCTGCGGTTACAGGCAATTGTGTGCACCCAATGTGAATTCGAGGAACTAAACTGAAATCCTCTGCAAGCCCAAGTAGGCACACTCTTTTTTTTAGGTTTGTTTGTCAATTTATTAGTTTTTTAACATGATCCCACTGTTATCAAGGCTGGATTCAAATTTATAAATGCTGAGAACATAGGCATATATAACTACATTTGAATATATGACCATATTTATTATTTAATTCATTTCTTTTTTCACTCGATATGCCAATTGTAGTCCTCATCACATCCCCCCCACCTTACATGGTCCCTCCACCATCCTCCACTTGCTTCATCTCTGAGAAGGAGAGTGAAAGGAAATGTGGAGTGGGAGACAGCATCTCTAAGACATGCCAAGTAGGCATTCTTAACCATGGAGCCATGTCTCCTTCTCTAACCTCCTTTGTTAATTCTATTTGCTGCCTTCTGTTCTCAGTTCTGATCCTGTTAGAATGAGCACACAAGTCTCTTTGTTAAATCTCAAATACAAAACACAGAAAGTAAGTTAATAGCAAGTGCTCATCCCTGAAACCTTATATACACAAGCAACTCTAAGCAGATTCAGCAGTTTTTATTTATATATTATGACATGTTTCAGAATATTTCTCTCTGCCCTCTTTCTCTTTTTGTTCTCTTTTACAAATTACAAAATTAATTTTAAGAGCTAGAGCTAGAGCTCAGTGATAAGGTACTCACCTATCATCTGCAGTGCTCTAGTTTTAATTTCCAGTAACAGAAGAAACTATATTTATGTAGGGATAGCCAGCCATAAAACTAACACTTAATATATAGAGTCTTCTTCATTAAAATTAATTGAATCCTATTACTTTCTTACCAACCATTTGGAAATTAAGAAATGACTTTTAAAATCTAAACTTGTAAAAACACATTAGATAACATAGAGAAGCACTGCTTATGAGGATAACAATTGCTAACAGAAGAGGAAGTTGAAGATATAGAAAGAGACTAGTGGTATATAGAAACATAAGCATTTTTCTACAAATCTAAACTACAAAGCTAGAAATAAGATAATTGAGAATAAAATCGTGTGTGTGTGTATGTGTGTGTATGTGTGTGCGCGTGTGTGTGTATGTGTGTGCGTGTGCATGTGTGTGTGTGTGTGTGTGTGTGTGTGTGTATGTGTGTGGTAAACAAGAAAGTAAAAAGATGTCCTAAAAGAGAATAACTAAAATGCCCTGCACATAATAATATTAAGAGAAAGGAAATATAAAGAAGATGCAGAAGGTGAAAGTTATACAATAATCAAAAGACGCCAAAAGGTTTGAAATAAGTTACAACCCAATGTGAAAATTACACAATATAATATTTAGAGCTATGGATTTGGATTTGTCTCAGGACTAAATGCTTGTTTTAAACATCAGGTCCAAATATGTCAAAAGAAAGCAATTCATTTCAATAAAAACCTTTTATCCAAAAAAAAGTATGTCTCAGAAAGGGAATCTTCTCCTACTCTCTATTTTTCTGATTACAATTCTTCCACCTAAGCAGATGGGGAATTCCTCCTTTTAATCCAACTGAAGTCAGAAACTCCAAGTGGGAAGACCTTTCTGGCAGTGGACTACAAAGGCTGTCCTCTCTTAAACACAGTATGTGAGCATGTAAAGCAGTGGTTCTCAACCCATGGGTTTTGACTTCTTTAGGGGTCAATCGACCCTTTCACATGGGGTCTCAAATAAGATATCCTGCATATTATCAGATATATACTCTGTGACTCATAACAGTAGCAAAATTAGGGTTATGAAATAGCAAGAAAATAATTTTATGGTTGGGGGGTCACTCAACCCGAAGAACTGTATTAAAAAGGTTATGGCATTAGGAAGGTTGAGAACCACTGAACTAAAGGGTCAGATTAATCACCACTACAAGAGACTACCTATGATTAAATAAAGACCTATAGAAGAAAATTAGAGTCACAATTCAAATAAACAGAAATAACTGATTTCTTTTCTCCAAAATCCCCAGCCTAATAAGCAGGACTTCCAATTGCCAATAACTTGCAGTAATAAGAAGATATCTCCATTTTATAGAATTAAATGACCTGTTAAGAGACTTCTTACTACCTTCTCCTGCTCTTAAAAAGCATATATTCAGGAGGAGTTTACGTTTTTTAAAGAGCATCCTACCCTTTTTTAACATAATGGTCTCGGCATCTTCCCTTTTATATTTGTTTACCACATTCTCTTTACAGTAATACAAAATAAGGATAAGCTTCTTTGTGTTTACGCAAGGAAAAACTGTTAGTGTGAAGACACCTAGTGAATCCCTTCCTTCTGATAGCTTCAACACAAATCTGTGTCTGGCCCCAAGTAGTCTGATGCTATTAAATTTTATATACATGACAGCAGGTATCAAAAGGGAAGAGAAGAAGGAAGAACAGTTAAGTACAATAGAGACCAAGCCAAAGAAAAGTCAGTCCTATATCCTCTCAGAAATTACCTTTAAAATAGTCTTAGCCCTCTTCAGGCAATCAAGCAGGAAGGGTGCTGTGGAAGACTGGGAGTGAGGAAGCACAAGGGAGTCATCTTCCAGCTCCAATCTGGCCAGGACTGGCTGCCTGAGAGACGCACCCTGCGTAAGTCTCAGGTCTCCAGTCTATGCATTGTATGAAAGTAAGGCACCAAGTCCAGTGTAAAAGTTAACAAATACTACTCATTTACTCTATCAGGATGTGTGTCTGCCTTGAGGTAGCAACAAGTAGTTTCTAATTGCATAGAAATTCGGAGATTTTTTTCTTGTCTCTCAGTTTTCTCCATTGACTGAATTGGAAAAATGTCAATGTTTTTAAATACTCTCTACTCACTGTTTTGTTACTCTGAATTCTTATATAGATTCTTCTATAGAGAAACCAATTGCCCCATTAGAAGCATATAAATCCCAGAGAGACATTTACCAATTCAGTTCTGGAAATCTATTACAAACAGTGCAGTGAGGTAAAGCCAATGCTTCCACTTATGTTCTCCATAAGCCAGCATGGGAATCACACTGACAAATATTTCTTTGGCATATTTCCAGACTTCAGAGAACTTCCAGACATAGGCAAACACAGGATTAACATTAAAAAACTGCCTTTTAGTGGAAGAAAAGTCTGTGGCTCTACTCTAGGGCACGGCATGGACTATTGTGCCTGATATCATCTTTCCCGATTAAGATCCTTTCACAGAGGGAAGAGACTGTGGATATGATTCCTGGTGGAGTACAGACTGTCACGATGGCACTTACACAGAAGAGCTCATCCTCACAAGCAGATATCCCTTTCAGCTTCCATACCCTCCTACTGCCTCCTGTAGCTTAGAAGCCCAGCCTCTGTCCTTTTGTTTAGCTCTAATATTAAACTATCTTGCTTGCTCCTGTACTCCCATACTGAGAGTGTGTGGCTTCTATGCTTAGGTACATAATAAGTTTCTGTTTTCCTTTGCCAATAAATTGTGAGTTTATGTTATAGACTCAACCATTAAACTTATAGAACCATCCCTAGACCAACCTTAATAACTTATGTATTTTATATTCAAACACATATCTTTTAATAATTATTTAATATAAATGTGTCACTCAGCCTGTAAAGCAATTGTATCCCTCAAAGAAAGGTTGTTGGCAAAGTCAGAGTGGGGATCAGACTACTAGTTTCTTACCTTTCAGTTTAGAAGTTATAAACCATAGAATGGCCATGCTGGGGTATATATGATGACTCATCTAAGCTAGGGAGGCTGCTGCAGATTTGTTTTAACAACCAACCACCTACACACACACACACACACATATCAGACCCTAGAATTTGTCATAGTATATCATCTCAGTACAAGCAACATCAAATTAACTCAATTAAAATATTTTACATAAAATATAACAGCTAAAATTTCTGAGAAACTAAATTCTACTGTTCTTAATGCTAGTAATAAAGTACAATGCTATTTGAACAATTCAATTTTAGGTAGAAATTAAAGCAAATTATTCACTTTCTCAAATGCTGTCTTAGTCTAATCGTGCTGGTGAACAGTTGAGCTGTTACCTAATCTGGTACCAATTCCACTTCTAATATCATTTTCCTTAAGTTTTTCTTCAGTATAACATGTTGTAAATCTCCTTTATATGACAAGAATCTAATTAATCATGAGTTCATATCTTTGCCTGAGATGACAGTGTCTATAAAAAGCCCTTAAGTGCCTTGATGGGCACCTAAATTGTAGGGACAAAACACAAACTCAAGCAGGGTGCAGGAAGGACTGACACCTATCAGCAGGAAACCCAGATGCATGCATCTTACACAAAAACTAAAAAAATTCTAAAATAAACAAATAAATCATTATTTTTACAATCCATGGGATTTAAGAGAATAATTAAATCTTATAACAACAAAAGAAAACTAGTAAAAGAAAATAATTTAGGTATAAACAGTCAAAAACTTAGGAAGGTTTCTTTGTGGGGTTAAAAGGTGTATGTAAAATATTTCAGAGCGCTCTTGTTCCTCTCTAGCTCTTCCCTTTCTGCTCTGTCCCCTCGCCCCTTCCCCGCTCCCTCCACATGCTCATGGCTGGCCTCTACTCCTCTACTTCTCTACTCTCTCTCTCTGTGCCATTCTCTGCCTCCACTACCCTCTTGATTCCCCTCCCCATGCCCTGAATAAACTCTATTTTATACCATATATATACACATACATATATACATGACCCATATATATACATATATATGTATGTGTATATATATGTATACACACAAACACACACACATATATAAACATATATTTATATATATATATTAAAGCAGCATCATTATAAAACTTTTAAAAAATAATTGGACAGTCATGTTTATTACAGGCCTGGCAAAACATACAACTGGTAACAGAGCCTAAATTTTCAGGAGAGGGCAGAATAAAGGGTGCAAAGAGAGAAGGGAGGGCCAGGGTGTAGACAATGAAAAGTAGTAGAAAATGCTGATTCCTTTTCTTCCCACGCTCTTCACAATAAAAATCACCATAGCTTTGCAAGTTATCACCATAAATCATGGAAATAAGGTACCCATAATCTACTGATCTTTAGATATCATAATGTGCCAAAATCAATGATTTTTTCCCTTGTAATTTATATTTTACACAAAATTCTCATATTGCTCACTATCAAGAAAGGAAAGGGAAGGGAAGGAGAAGGAAGGGGAGGGGAGAGAAGGGAAAGGAAGGGACTGGAAGGGAAAGAAAGGGAAGGGAAGGGAAGGGAAGGGAAGGGAAGGGAAGGGAAGGGAAGGGAAGGGAAGGGAAGGGAAGGGAAGGGAAGGGAAGGGAAGGAAAAAAGAACTCCAGAGACCCAGTATATTTGATATGGTAGGGTTCCTACTGTAGTGATAAAACACCTTGACCAAAACCAACTTGAGGAGAAAAATATTTATTTTGCCTATTCTTCTGTATCACAATTCAAAATTTAAAAAAAAAACCTCCAGGGCAGGAACTCAAAAACAGCAGGAATCTGGAAGCAGGAGCTGATTCCAAGGAAAGATGCTTGTTAGCTTGTCTTCCATGGCTTCTCAGTTGGCTTTCTTATAGTACCTGAGACCACCAGCACAGAGGTGTCACCACCAACAATGGGCTGGGCTCTCCCACATCCATCACTACTTTTAAAAAAGCCCTACAAATTTCCCTATATGCCAATCTCTTAAAGCCATTTTCTCAACTGAAGTTCCCTCCTTTCAGATGACTTTAGCTTCTGTCAAGGTAAAAGAAATCTAGCCAGCATACCTATTTAGTAAGTTTAGAATAGAGCAAATTTGCTAGTAAATGAAGAAAAACTATATGCCAAGATACAATAAAGGAAATTAAAGATAAATAACACAGAATTTAGTTAAGGCTATTCTATAACTTAAAACTATTATAAAGAGGTAGTAGAGAAAAAACTGAAAAGGAAAATCTGTTCCAACATTAATTTTAAGTGCCATGAAGAAAAGATACTGCCTACCATAAATTTGTATTATGTCATCAATTAGAAAATATATCTCAATTTCAACTGACCAATTCAAAAATATTTGAGAATGAATATAAGATAATTATAGTTCAAAAGATACATGGTTGCACACAGCTGTAATTAAACCATACAGAATACAGAGGCAGGAGCTAAATAAAGAGTCCATTTGGAAATAGACAGACAGATGGATGGATGGACAGATGGAGGGATGGATGGATCAGCAGGTAGGTAAACAGGCAAGTAGGCAGAATAGGGATAAGGCTTGGTGGAAGAATAAAATAGGATTCCGAAGGCCTTTAGTCCTTTCATATCCAACACAAAAAGAGTGAGTTGGTGGTAAAAATATTTAGAAGTGGGGGGAGGAAAAGAATTATTCTTAGTATAATATATTGCTAGACAAATGTTTTTCCAAAGCTTTCTTTTCTGTTAAAATGCTGTGAATTGGATTGAACCACATGCTAAGTGCTATCATAGATTGCTAACGGTGTTTAAGCATATATGGTTGGGGACATTAAGTTATTAACTTGCTAGGAGTCAAGTACTACATTTTATATGGGGCACATAATTTCCATTCCTGAGAGATAATGAGAAGAACTAGAGAAATAGTGTATAATGCACCTGAAAAATTCTAGGCATTTCTTTGTGAGGTTTTTTCTCTTTGCTCATATTTTCCTCAATAATTCACCCTAGTATTTTATCATCTTGCCAGAAGATACTTGCTTCCTTCAGCCAAAATATCTTCTTGTTGTTGCTACTCATTTCCTTTACAAAACATTGAATGTAAGTAAGAGATACCTTCCATCAAAAAATACAATGCCAATGAAGAAATACCTTGTAACTCATGTTATTTTAATGACTTTATTATATTAAATTTCTACAATGTAAAGGAGTCATATAATCCATTTTATTTTCTTATTAAATAAGATAGTAACAGTTGGGAGAGTGGGCTCTTCTAAGACAAATCAGTATATTATTATTGCATGAACTCAACTTCTCTTACAGACTGACAAATTACCAAGATACAAAGAGCATCTTTTAAGAAAAAAAAAAA
>NW_022196897.1:94700361-94720834 GCF_008632895.1 Mastomys coucha
AAAAAAAAAGCACCAAAAAGTCAAATCAAACAACATAGGCTTTATAAATAGGACTGAAGAAAGCACTGTGGTAAGAATAGGTCTATTCAACATATTTTTAAAAATTCATGAAGCAAAACAAAACACTAAATTTCAAAGAACAATTAAGCAAGATGCCAAAAGACAAAATACTTTAGTGGGATGTCAATCAGTAACACTGAGCTGACAACTGTGCCTTAATTAATTTTGAAACTGTTTCCAATTAGTTAGTATAGAACACTAGAGGCTTCATGCTGCCTCTGACTCAGTGCACTGACTCATCCACCAAAACTTTTCCTACACAAGAAATATCCAAGCACCCGCCAGGACACAAGATCAAAAGGAGAGATGGTTCACCAGCCTTCTTAGTTAAAGCCCTGTGATAAATTTAGATGACCAGGAGGATATGAAACAACTCTCTAGAAAGTTTCATCACTCAGAAATAGCTGGAGAAGTTAGATTTGTTAACAAAACAATGAAAGCTCATTGCTTAGAAATAAGTTTTGCAAGTATATCTATAAAATGACTAGCTGTTTTAAAATTATATAGAAGATATAAATAATAATCACTAAAGGGTTCATTTAATGCTCCCTAGTCATCATATTAAAAATAGCATAAAGTTCATAACTCCTTAAATAGCAGTGGAAACAAAGTTTAAACATGAACAAAATCCTAAAACTATCACCTAAAATTTTTCACATATCAATTTACCATTTAATTTATTTTCAGTGTGATCCACAATTACCATATTAGAATTAATCTAAGCCTTTTAAATGGCTCCTTAAAAGAAACTGTATTAAAATGCAAATCAATAACTAGGAGGTTTGGTTTTTGTTTTTAACTAAGGGGTTTTGTGTTCATTGATTTTATTTTCCTTTGATAATTCCATACAAGAGCGCCATAGTTATATCATTTCCATCCCTCCCGCTTCCTCCTTCAAGTCGTCTTACTTTCTCCCACATCATGACCTCTTCATCCTTGTAACATACATTTGTGTTTGCATGCATCCATGTGTGTGTATGGGAGGGTGCATATGCATTTGTATGCCTGTGTATGTCCTGCTCAGTCCATTTGGTTTTGTTCACATGTGAAGGTGTTTAGAGCTGACTACTAGAGATTAGATAATCTATTGGGCTAGGAGAAAACTGATTCTTCCATTTCCAGTAATTACTTGTAACTCTTCATCTGAGGGTTGAGTCTTGTAAGATTACTCTCCTCCCATCCACACTGCCATGCTAACTGGTATATTTATACAAGTCTTGTTTTTGGTTTTTTTTTTTTTTTTTTTTTTTTTTTTTTTTTTTTTTTTTTTTTTTTTTGTATTTTCTTTTTTGTTTTTTGTTTGTTTGTTTTTGGGGGGTTTTTTTGAGACAGGGTTTCTCTATAGCCCTGGCTGTCCTGGAACTCACTCTGTAGACCTCCAACTCAGAAATCCATCTGCCTCTGCAAAGGAGTGGACCACCACTGCCCGAATCCAGGTCTTGTTTAGGCAACTATACTGTTGAGATTTCATGACTGTAGATAGCTCCCTTGTCATATACAGAAGCATGTATCCAACAGTAGATGCTCTAATCCTGTGATTCTTTCAATTTTTTTCAGCCCACCTTCACCTTTCCTGCAAAATTCCTTGACCTTTAAGTGTAGGGTTTGTGTTGTAGTTGTATCAGTTAGGGTTGGGCACATCATTATTAGCTGTTGTCTGCATTTTCACTAGTGTTAGATCTGTAATGGTCTCTGCTGCAAAAAGAAGCATTTTTGAAGAGGGGTGAAATCTAAAGTTCTCTATAGGTAAAATGACAATATTATTGTCCTCTAGGACCCACGGCCTCTTCAGCAATAGGAGTGGGCTAGTTTTATAGTACTAGACATGAATTCTTTCTGACTGAGTGAGCTTTAAGGCCCACTAGATTTTGGCTACCCCCAAGATAAAAGTGCTGCCATGCTGATAATTGTTGTGTTTTATGGCCTTAACAGCTGGAGATACTGTTGCTTGCTTTTTCTCCTTTGGCATCTTCAATAGCACTACTCATTACTAAGAGAGGAAGTCTTCAGGGAGAAGCCTTCCAAGACAATTACAGCTGGATTCCTCCTAGTCCTATGTCCAAAGTCCCTGGAGTCTTCAGCAAGAGGGTCTTACCTTCAAGTTCTGGAAGGAAAAAGGGCAAGGGAAATACATTATGTTATTTGGGGAATCACTTTGACTCCTTTAACAACTCCTCAAGGGGTAGTTTTCCATTCTGGCAGCAAATTGTTTCATTTTTGGTTTTGCTTTTAAGATATTCTATAGCTCTTGTGGGAGGATTATCACTCCAAGTGGTGTAACTTAATTCAGTCTTTCCTCTTTGTATGTGTGTGTATGTATACTCATACATTTGTATATATATATTATATATGTATTTTAATCAAACAAATGTTTTGCTATGGCTTTTCCAAATATCCTTAGTGACATTTATTCCTCTTTCCAACCATTTTCTCTGTATTGGCCTTGCCCCTTTGTTGTTGAATCTTCCCCACTCCCTCCTTTATACCAATACCTTCTTTTTCTATAAAATGTGACTCCATCTTACTCAATTTATATAAGCAAAAAGACATATAGGAAATGAGGTTCCAAAGTATTTGAGGTTGAGAGATTAGGTTGAAGCAACATGACTTAAAGAGAAAGAGAGAGAAACAGAGAGACAGAGAGACAGAGCAAGACACAGAGACAGAGAGAGACACAGAGAGAGACAGAGACAGAGACAGAGATGGACCAAGAGAGGAAAACAGAAGTTTACTTCCTAAAGGGAAAATAAAAATAATGCTTTTTTTTTTTCAGAAATATAATGTGTAGGAGAAGCCAAAAACAGTCTTAATATACTGGAGTATCTAGAGGATCCCAGTGAGAGGCATGGTTAGCACTAAGTCTCCAAATAATGTCATTTTATATGTCCTGAGACGATTTTTTTAGCTAAATTTCATGAAAAGACAAATATATGATAATGAGCATACTCTGCAACAGCATAGCCAAACCAAGAAACAAAATCATTAATAAAAATACAACATATTCAAAGGAAAATAGTTTCTGGTTAAGGATATTTAAGAACCATACTGTGAATTATTGTATTATAACGTTATATTTCATTATATCTTTACATTCAAATAAATAAATTATGATCTTTCGAAGGGTCTATTACCTACTGAAAAAAAGTAGACTTGAAATTCCTTCAAAATTATAGAAATCATTTTACTTATATTAATTTTAATATAAAATTAAAAATTAAAGGAATAAGAGACATCTAACATTCAAACCTAGTAGCCAGCACTCTCATTGTGTTTAGTTATTTAATTATTTTATGTATATGGGTATGTTGCTCGTATGTATATCTATGTACCACATGTGTGCCTAACATTTTTGATAATAAAGTAGTAATACCACAATAATCTTCTTGGTTTTGTGGCAAACATAAAATTCTAAATTATTTTTGGAAGTAGTATCAAGCATAGAGAAATGCTCATAAATTGACATGGGCAAGATTAGTTCTTGATATGAATTATCTTTATATCCTCTGAGTTGCTTATGTTTCAAGAGGGATATAGACCACTCTATCAATTTGGACATTTATATATTGCCTCACAGCATTATCTTTAAAACATATCATTGCTGATTTTTTTTTTTAAAGACAAAATAAGGATACCACAATATCAGGTTCAAAAGCATAAAATCTACTTAACATTATGATAATACTAAAATATATCTAAGGCTAGATAAGAATACATTATTTCCTTTATACTGCAAGCACTGGCTGGTTTTGTGAGTCAACTTGACACAGGCTGGAGTTATCACAGAGAAGGGAGCTTCAACTGGGGAAGTGCCTCCATGAGAACCAGCTGTGGCCATTTTCTCAATTAGTGATCAAGGGGGAAGGGCCCCTTGTGGGTGGTGCCATAAGAGAGCAGGATGAGCAAGCCAGGGGAAAGCAAGCTAGTAAGAAACATCTCTCCATGGCCTCTTCGTCAGCTTCTGCTTCCTGACCTGCTTGAGTTCCAGTCCTGACTTCCTCTGGTGATGAACAGCAATGTGGAAGTATAAGCTGAGTAAACCCTTTCCTCCCCAACTTGCTTCTTGGCCATGATGTTTGTGCAGGAATAGAAACCCTGACTAAGACAATGCATTTGACTTTTTTGGTAGTAGAAGTCTTTGCTGAAAAATGAGATAATTTCCAGCATAATTTAGTACAAAAATAAGAGGGTAAAGAAATGAGAGTGGAAAAAATAGATGGCAATAAAGGCAAGCAAAATAATCAAAAATCAGTGGTATGATGAATCAATGGTATGATTATTACTCAAAACATATGACACAAAATGGTTGTGCTCTTTGATAAAAGCAGTAAACACAACAGTGAGTTCCAAAGGTACATTGGTTTTCATAGCCCTCAGTAGAGCTACAGACTCACAATGAACCATGGGTCAGTAAAAACAATTCAGATACATCATAGTATACAAGCACTGATATAGTACAAGCACTCTGTAGTCCCACAGATATTTTATGCCCTCCTCCCAGGTTTTTACACATATTAAGTGATACAGAGTTCAGAGTCACACCTTCAGAGAAGGATCTGGAGATTTTATGTTATTTGCTAATGTCTATATATTTTAACAATACATTAAGCAAGAAATGTTGGTATATACAAATGCAACCTAATGAGCCTAATGAGAATACCTGTCTGGATTAATTAAAAAGTACTTACTGAGTCCCATTACTTAAACAGTAAGCAGCACTGACTGGAGACACAGTGTTTAACTTGCCTCCCAGGCTTCTAGAGGTTGGAGTGCATTAGGCACTGCATTCAATTAAATGATCACAGCAGTAGGAAAGATGATAATAGCATATCAGGTCCTGCTACAGAAGAATCAAACTTGGAACTGAAATGTCAGTAAAAGGTTTTGCAGAGAAACCTGCTGTGGACCAACATAAAAAGCAGATTTTAATATCTCAAACAAGCTTACCCTCCTTAACCTAGTCATAATGACCAGGACATGATTTTATCAACTAAATGAGGAGACAAAAATTCAACTCAGTTATGTGACGAAAGTCATTACTGTGCCCTGTTGGCACGTGCTCTAACTTTCTTGTCTTTTAGTCATCAGAAGTACAAGGCTACGGACTCCTCATAACTAGGCTATCCTGCACAACTAGAAATTCCCAATATTGTCAAAGCAGGCACGGTTTGCCAATTACAATTAATACAGAATAATGAATATGAAGAGAATGATTAGATGTAAGTAGGGCTAATATCAATAGAGGGTTTTTAGAAAGGAAAACGAATAGGTACAGAGGAGTGAGAGAGGAATAGAATGAAGAAAAACTGCAGCATTTACTAAAGACAGCGGTTAAGGAAGGAATAATGGCTACATTACATATTACTGTTGAGAATTAAACATTCTCTTTATCTTCAAGTAATATGCATAAATAATGTGTTATTTTTGGTTCAATGAATTCTGTTCTTTTGGCCAAAGGTTCCTGAAGGAATGTATCTCATGATTTATAACAAAAAAAGCAATCCATTCTGACAACTCTGTCTCAGGCTCAGATATATTATCATATAGGCTATAAGTTATGTCTCTAACTACGTATGCTAACTTGGGTATCTGAAAAGATAAGATGGTGTCCAAAGCAATATAGGAGATCATATCCCCAATAAAATACAAAGTAAAATAAATTAAAAAATAAAAAGGTTCCCATCTATCTAATGAATAATTAGGCCCAAAGTACTTTAAATGGAATATCACTCTCCCTCCATACCCATCTCCTCCCCACACTCAGATTCTTTTGCATCCTTTCAAATCTGCCTGTCTCTTGCCATTAACAGGGCTACTACTCCAGTTCAAACTGTCATTTATTCAATAAATAAATAATGTGACCTCAGGCATTAGCATGCTCTGACCTTCCATTTCTTCTTTGCTGTCTACATTTAAACCACAGTTGTCTTTCAGTTCCTCAAAATTACCCCATGTTTCATACAATTGGGTCATTTTATATGTTATTCCTTTTGTCAAAATTAATCTTTCCTGTTCCCTGACTCTCCACATGTATGACTTTTCAATATATACCTATTAAACTGAATGTCTTGTTAGCCACTTTCATACTAGCATATACCTTCTTTAATTATAGTCATTACAGTTGAAATTTTACTTTGAATTGACTATATATTACCTTTTCATACTTACTCTAAGACTTAGATATTAAAACTAAGATGTTATTACCTCAGCATTCATGTGAATCAGGAACTAAGAAGCAGCTTAATCAGGTGATTTTAACATGTGACTGTCACATGGTTGCAGTCAGTGTGGCCTACAGCTGTATTCATGTAGTTTGATTGAAATAAAAAAAAAAAATTGACAACCCCCATGAATGGCAGGTGCAGACATAGGAGGAACTCTCTACTCTACATTACTGAAGGCACAACTCAGTGATAGAGCATAAACTTAGAGTCCACAAGTCCCTCCAGGTTCAAGATGGTTTATCACCACAAACACAAAGAACGAAACTAACAAATCACATACAGGCCATTCCTCAGAATCCCAGGATCCTAGTGGCATGGCAGCTGTTCTCACAGGAAGCAACCTGAGAGACAGCTTGGGAATTTTGATTCACTCATCAAAGTCATACATTTACACAAATATTTAATTAATTACACTATTCGACTCAATTCTATATTGGAAGGAAACATACAAATGAAACACTGGGAAAAAGAAATCAAGTAATCTCTTCCTGCAGAACACCTGTAGTAGCTATTCCTGTTCGTCAACTTGACTATATCTGGAATGAACTAAAATCCAGAATTGGAAGGCTCATCTGTGGTCATAATCTCGAGGCTGAGAGATACAAGTTTCTGACCTGGATCTTGGCATGGAGATCTTGAGGCATAGTGGCTATGAATCCCAGATTAAGACAGGAAGATCTCTGAGTTCAAGGTCATCTGGGATTAAAGGTGTGGTGGTAGGCACCTTTAATCTGGGCCACACCTTTTGCTGGAGATCTGTATAAGGACATTGGAAGAAGGAAGACTCTCTCTTCTTCACCTGCTTGCCTTGTGGGACTGAGCAACTGCTAGATCCTTGGACTTCCATTCACAGCTGCTGCTCACCATTGTTGGGAGTTGGATTACAGACTATAAGTCATCAACAAATTCCTTTACCATATAGAGACTACCCATAAGTTCTGTGACTCTAGAGAACCCTGACTAACACAACACATGATGTGTTATGATTTTTTAATTTTTACAAGATTTCAAATTTACCAAAACTCTCATCAAACTTACACTATTACAATCCAAACTGTCACATTTTCAAAATATCCCCTAATAATAAACTCTAGGATCTGTACTTAAGTGACTCTGGTGAGCTGGAAATGCCTTGTAATGTTGTACCTGAACCATAACACCCATCCTCAAGGCCAGGATAACCCATTTCATGCTGCTCACAGCATTTTCTCTAAACCAATCTGGAGCTACTTTTGTCCCAGCTACACCAAGAGATATCCTAAATATGCTAAAATAGTTTTTAAAAGAAAAAGCTACCAAATTGGTGTAGTCTCACATCATAACTTTGTCATTATAGAATAATTTTAAGCAATGCCTCCAGTGATTATGCATTCTTTATGACAAGTTTTTAAACTCATTGCCAATTCAATTTTTTAATTTGGTAGGACTTGGAAACTATAATAAGTTCTATATGCATTATTATCTGAGTAAGTCCTATCATTCGAATAAGAAGATAGATAAGCACAGGGTTCGAAATGCAGCTTCTCCTCAACAATGACAACTCTTATGGATAAATACCAATGCAGAGTTTTGAGTCCCAGCAGATCTAAACAGGTTACTATACATACCTCAGCAAAGAGACAGAGTGGAAGTTTATCTATCTCTCTACCCATCTATCATCTATTTATTTTTACATACGTTTGTGTGTCTACATGCATGATAAGGTCTGAGTGACAAATGCCAATATACATTCGTGGAGGCCTAAGGAAAACTACATGAAACAGTTTCTCTTCTGCCACTACATGGGTCTCGACAATTGTACACAAGACACTGACTGGGCTTTTACAGCAAGTGCTGATGGCCGCTGTGCCATCTTACCAGCACAATATACAAGTTTTTAAGCTCTGACAGAAGTTTTCAGAATCCCCCTAAGAACAACCAAATCATGTACCAGAGATTAAAGGGAACACTGGAATATTCTATATACTGCACCAAAGTGAATACTCAGATCCCTGGAAAACTCCTTTCTCGAGTAAATAAAAACTCAATTGTAAGTTACGAAACTCTCACAGAATAACCTCGACTAGATAAGTTTAAGGGCAGCTGAGCCAGTAAAAATATTGCTCCAATGAAAAACCTTCACTTAGCATGCATGAGAACTGACTTTGAACCTTAGTACAGCAAGGGAAAAAAGCATTAAAATTAATTAACTGACATGATTATGTCAATTAATACAATTGATATAATTGATTAAATTTTAAGAATATGATAAAAGAAAATGCTATTTTCTAGTTATTTAACACAGGGTAATACTCTAATGTAAAGAACAAGTATAAATTGGATTTTGTGATATATGTAATTTTTCTCACATAATAATATACATTTAATACAGAAGAAAAGGAGCTTAATAAGACATACCAGCCATGCATATAATTGTGATATAATTACACAGAACAATTTAAATGAGTTATGCGACCAGTATTACAGCATTCTATTTCAAGACTATATCTTTTGCTATGACCTTTAAAGAATAAAAAAGAGGTTTCATTTTAATAACTCTGGCTTCTCTACTAGGAGATCCAAGAAGAATAACAATGCTTTTTAGTAATTTCTACAGTGGGGGTATTTCTTCTAGGAAAGAGACTAAAACAAAATATATTTCACAGGGACTGCACATGTCAGGAAATACTATTTATTATACATTTTATTTTGTAAATAAAGCCCAAAAAAGAGACCTTGTTTAAATCTGTAGATAAATGACCAACTCTTTTATTGTTCTTCAAAATCAAGCATCCAGCTCCATATTATAAAAGCCACCTAACTTAAACATTTAGCCCCACTAGGCTATATTTTATAGCATTCAGCTTTTAAAGGTGATCTTTCTGATTGCTTCAAGTAACATGATATAAACTGGTACCACTGAGACAATATTTCAAAACAATATATTTTTTTAAATTTGAAATCCAAGTAAAGATGGAAGGGGAGAACTGATTCTACAAAGTTGTCCTCTGACACACCCCCATACACATGCCATGTCATATGAACACATATATGCACACATACAGGTATAATAAAATCTTAATTTTTAAAAATGTTTATCATAGGGGGCTAGAGAGATGGCTAGGAGCACCAACTGCTCTTCCAGAGGTCCTGAGTTCAATTCCCAGCAACCACAGTGTGGCTTACAACCATCTGTAATGAGATCTGATGCACTCTTCTGGTGTGTGTCTGAAGATAGCTACAGTGTACTCATATAAATAAAATAAATAAATCTTTAAAAGATGTTTATCATATTTAAAAATGGCATGATCATCTTCACTGACTATATTAGGATCAGTGCACTAGATTTTGCTTATGAACAAACATAAAAAAGGAATGATTATGTTTTTATGCAACTGATTTATTTTTAGCAAGAAAAAAATAGAGAAATAAACATTCACATGGGAAATGGTAGGTTTTTGTACTGAATTTAAATGAAGGATAAGTGCCTGGAAGTATAGAATAAAAAGACAGGCTAATTAGTGAAAAGAAAATTTATTCAGAAAGTATACTGTTTACCAAATCTAATTAAGGATGCTCAACTAAGCCACTAATTTGTACCATAACCAAGAAACCAGGTGACTTACAGAATAGTAACTGAACACAAGAGGCAATGTAGACAAGTAGCTGAGACAGAAAAAAATTTAGTCCCTTGTGCCAGGCTCAGTTTATGCAACTGTAGACTCCTTTATATTTAGGAGTCTTCCTTGAAATATGGTTGCCATATGATTCTCAGCCTTGCATTCTATCACACAAGTCTCTGCAAAACACAACCCTTCCCCCACAGTTCTAACCCACATAGCATACAGTGCCTTCCTTTATCTCAGAAAATGTGCTTGGGCTGTGTGTGACAAAAGAATGCCACTGGTACTTAAGAGAGTACTAAAAACCCTGGAAAGCACAAATGCACAGCCACAAAATAAATGTTCTAAATTCTCTATGAGTTGTAGTCTCTGTTGATGAAGGAAATGAGAGAAGAAACAATTAAGTCTAAAGTCAAGCAGCATTATTTATAGTATGGGATGCATTTAGTATGGGATGCACCTATAATAATGATGCATGTTCATGGGTTATAATATAATACTCATGAACTTTATAGGACAGTAGTTGCTGTGCATATCTGTCAATTATCTACCAAGACTTCATTTCAAACATCAGGTCACAACCAAGTGAACTGGCTCAGATGGGAACGCACTTTCCATCAAGCCTGTTCACCTGATGACTGAGTTTCATTCCAGAAAAGAAAAGGATGGAAAATAGATGTTTAACCAGGTCATTCATTCCTTACCTTTAAACTCTTCAAAAATTCCTCATGGCTGCAAAGGAAAAAAGACAAAAACAAAAGAGCAACAGCAAAAATAAATACATAAAAATTTAATTCTCCTATAAATACAGAGGTGATTGGACAAATGCTAATGTGCAAGAATATGAGTTAAGTAACAATATGAGTCAGCTATAACTGAGTTCTCACACACAATATGGTGAGGAAAGGTGCACACATACATTCATCCATGCATGTCTATCTAAATTAAATGCAATAAAAGCTAATGATATTTAATGATAATCAAAATACTAGATAGGAGTTGGTCCCTCGCAAGAAAATTTCTATTTTTTGCTTACTACTGATTAGACATTAAAGTTAATAAGGCCTCCAGATAGAATAGTGACAAGTCATCTCAATTGAACAAAATGTACTCAGTCAAAAGTCCTGGAAGAATGGGATGGTACATGTACAAACTTGGTAATTTGAGTACATATAGTCTTCAAGAGAGAGCTGCCTATTCGAAGCAAACAAGAAACGCACCATTTACTCAATACTACTACTTCATTTGCCACAAACAGGACATCTGCTGCTGTTGCTGCACAATGGTCTTACTGAACTAGAGGGCAAAGTCTGTTCCCCAAAACACACAGAGAAGTACAAAGTGTTTCAGGAAAGACATTCAGACCATTTATGAAATCTACTGTAAGACTTACAAATAACCTGTTACCATTCTAAAGGCCTATAAGGATAATATGGTTTGAGGGTTTTCATTTTCCATATTAAAAACTGAAATATGTACAAATGAAGTAACATTTTAAAGGTTATACTAACAATAGGAGAATAGGGATAAAGACCAAGTCATATGACCATTTCCATTATACTTCATGCCTCTTCATAAAATTTAAATTAATAAAATACCTAAATCCTCAAAATAATGAAAAGTCATTCATAAATGAAGTACAGATTTCTGATATCTTTGAAAATTCAATTATATCATATGATGTTTTGCTGATGCAGACATGTGAAAGAATGTTTCGCAGAAGTAGACACCGGAGAAAGGATATTTTGCTAGGGCAGACAGGTGAAAGGATGTTTTGCTGAAGCAGATGCAGGTGAAAGGATATTTTGCCAAAGCTGAACTGTGAAAGGATATTGAAGCAAACACTTAAAAGAATGTTTTGCTGAAGCATCCAAAGGTGAGAGGGTATTTTGTTAAAGCAGACACATGAGAGAATGTAATATAAATTACATTAGAAATTCTGTGTAGAAAAAATATAAATATGACCCCACAGACTGTGGGAGGAGGCACTACCATTGGTTCATTTTGTTCCTCCTTGCTCTGCCTTACTAATCTTCACTGACAATGCTCTTGTATTGGTTCACCTTACATCATGTTGCTGATCTTCGCTTGTCATGATTTCTGTTGTGATGTCTTAGAGAGTAACTCATCAAAGAACTCCTGATATTCTGGCAGCCACTGGCTACTTCCTCAGAGTCATACTAATTGGTGGAACCTCACATTTTCTTCTAGGCAGATCTGCCATTGATGAATCATGAGTAGTGATTGCTAAGTGGACTGCAGATGCTCACTTGGGTTGGTACTTTGTTAGAGGACTGGACTGTTGACCACAAAGATTAGAATAGCCCCAAAGGACTATTTCTAAATGAAGCCACAACCTCCATTTTCTATTAACCTATCTTTTCTACTACCTTTGGTGGGTGGTGGGCTAGAAGGGAGATTGAAGTTTAAAAACCCTTATTAAAGTAGGTATTTGGGAAAATCTAAGCCAACAAACAAGTATCATCTTCAAATATTGTATTTTTCAGATGCTCCTAATTTGACATAATTATCATCTCTAACTTGAGTAATATGCCTTTCATAATAATTACTTTTTCAATTAGTATTATTAGTATAGTAAACTCCATAGGGACTATGAGGCTGAGTTTAAGAGTCAACTTGAAATAATCCCCAATCACTTGATATCCAATTTCCTTCTCTCTGCTGTAATAAATACCATGATCAAATGCAACTTGGTGGGAATGGAGGGTAAAGGGTTTAATTTATCATTTTAAGTCAAAGCCAAGGCAGAAACAGATATAGACACCATAGAAGAACATTTCTGAGTGCTCTGTCACTATGTACAGTTTGCTAAGCCAGAACCACCTGCTTAGGAAAGGCTCTGCCAACAGCAGACTAAGACTAATCAGCAGTGAGCTGGCCACTCACACATCAAACACTAATTAAGAAAATGTCATCTCACTGTGTGGACCTTCCATCAAATCAGATATTGGTTGATTGCTCTTACTAATTTCATGCCACAATTGCACTTGCATATTTTGCAAACAGAATATCACTATAGATCAAAGGGTTTATGGTTGGCTTGGTGTATATATTTCTTTGATTGTGTTTGACTTGATTCGATTGTGTGGTACTTTGCTATACCAAAGATGCTAAAACACAGAGGTGAAGACTCTATGTAGGCACCAGAATTACTTCCCAATGTACAATGGGTTGTATAGATCCTGTCTTCAGAAACAGAGCCTTATCATCAGTTCCTGGAGAAAAATATGGGCCATAGTTGTTTGTCTAGTGATTTCTATAGGGCTGGATTTGTAGACAGATATTGCTTAAATCTGGTTTCATTATGAACTGTCAGATTTTTTCCATCTATTGTGATTGAAGTTCTGCTGGATATAGTAATGTAGACTGATAACTATGGTCTCTCTTAAAATCTATAGAACATCTATTCAGGTTCTTCTGGCTTTCAGAGTCGCTATTGTGGAGTCAGATGCTATTCTAATAGGTCTGCCTTTATATGTTGCTTGGTTTTTCCCCCTTGGAGCTTTAATATTCTTTCCTCTATTCCTATTATTTTTAGATGTCATCTTTTCATGTTATCCCAGATTTTCTGGATTATAATTGCCAGTTTTTTAGATTTAAGATTTTCTTTAAGTGAAGTATCCATTTCTTCTATCTTGTCTCCTTCCTATCTTATATTCTATTAGTAAGGCTTGCTTCTGAAGTTCCTGTACAAGTTCCCATGTTTTTCATTTCCAAATATCCCTCAGCTTGAGTTTTCTCAATTCTGTTTCTACTTTCAGATTCATTTCCTTTCCTCTTTATGGACCTCTATCATATTCATAAAGGCTATATTTTAAGGTATCATTCTTGTGCTTCATCTATGTTACAATACTCTTGTTAGGGTCTGCTTGTTAGGGTCACAGGGCTCTAGTAGAGACGTACTGTCTTGGCTGTTATTGTGTTTTTACACTGGAATCTAAGCATTTGGCTTTAAGACTGTAATTCTTTTTAGGTGCTGAATTCTGATCTTGTCTTTGTTAGATGGGTGTTTTTTCCTATACAGTTCTTAGGATGGTGTGTGTGTGTGTGTGTGTGTGTGTGTGTGTGTGTGTGTGTGTGGCTTAGTAGGAAATTCTTCTGGAATCTTTACAGCCTTGGGTACTGATGGTTCAGGTAAAATGTATTTCTAGGTATTAGAAGCAAAGACATAGGGGAGGATATAGGCTGGGAGTGGAAAGGCAAGAAGGATCACAAAAGGAAGGAAAGCAGTGTGTTCAACCAGAATCTGCTTAGTCTCCTGGGAATGGGGACAGACAGTGAGAAAAATCTACAGCAGACATTCTGCCACAGAGTTGAGGATGAAAGTGGAGGATTAGACTTTGAGAAATGGAAGTAGAGGAGGACCTGTAGTTAACCTACCTGCTGTGCTGGCCAGAATGTCCTCCTGGTTCACAGAATATGCCTGTTGGAGTTGGGGGCTGAGATAAATCAAAGAACACGGTGAAAAGAGTTTAGAGATAAAAATCTGTGTGATCCACTGGAGAAGAGGGGAGAAAGTAGGAAAGGGAGGCTACCACAGGTGATCTGCTACAAAGCGGCTGATAAGACTGGGAGATTAAGCTGGGCAGTGGTGGCGCACGCCTTTAATCCCAGCACTTGGGAGGCAGAGGCAGGCGGATTTCTGAGTTCGAGGCCAGCCTGGTCTACAGAGTGAGTTCCAGGACAGCCAGGGCTATACAGAGAAAACCTGTCTCGGAAAAAAAAAAAAAGACTGGGAGATTGGTTTTGGAGATGCTGAGGGGGAATAGAAGGCTTGCAATAAGTTCACCTCTGTACCTGGTCAGAGTCAAGATCATCTTAACATTATTAATTCCAGTAGGAAGACTCACTCACTATAGGTGGCATCATTCCATTCAGATATACTAGACTCGATGAAAGGAAATCATCAGCTAAGTGCTAGCATACATGAGTTAATTCATTACTTTCTACTCCAGAATGGATATAAGGTAACTGGCTACTTCAAATTCCTGCCACCTTGATCTCCCTGTAATAATAAGCTGGAATTGTAAACCAAATAAACTATCTCTCCCCTGTATTGTTTTTTCAGGGTTCTTAGCATAGCTAAGACAGAGACCATTCTTATCTATTAAATTTTAAGCCCTAGAAGAAATTTAAATACATCTCACATACTATATAAATTATTATTTTCAATTGGCACAGTCTTTATTCTGCCTATCTATCTAGTTTTTTAAACTAGGTCAAGTTCTCACTCTATTAACCAAGTTGGTGTCAAATTTCTAGCCTCAAGGAAGAGTCCATCACAAGCCTCCTAAGTACTAACTGGCATGTTTTTTAAATACCAAAAAAGTATATGAATTCACAAACAATTGTCCACTATGGCAACTTCTCCATCAACTCTAGATATAGATGATTAAACTATGTGCAGAGTCTTTAATAGAAATATTTTACAAAGAAAAAGTCTTTTCTTCAAATATAAAATCTTTTAGATAATCGTTATTCCCTAAAAATTTATTCAATATTAGAGAGATGGATGAAGCTTTCCTTACAAGTTCCCACAAAGAACTACCTAATGAAGGCTTGGCCCCAGTACCTGAAGGCCCTCGTATTAGGTTTGTAAATCTTAAACTCTCCTACCACCTTTAAACTACCAAGCCTGCATCCAACCTTCCAACATGTGAATCCTACCAGAACATACCAAAATAGTAGTTAAGAGTGGCACACATTCATGTATAGAGAAAATGGGTCCACTATATTTCTACTCAATAGATTTTTAAATCTAATCTTTGCAGTACCATTAATATAAAAATAAAAAAGCATGTTTTTTTGTCTTAGTTAAAACTGTAACATAAGGAAAGTCACATATAGCATTCACTGGAAGTTGGCAAGCAAGGAGATCATTCCTTCTTCCCCATTAGGTATGACATACAATTCACCCACTAGGTAAGAAAAAGATATAATTAAGAAATCCCATTCATAACATAAGACTTCCTAGTCACTTAATTCAGACAAAACTCAGAACAGGCCCTGAAAGGTGATGAGCTAATAGGATGAACATTAGCCCAAGGCAATACATGAAAAAAAAATTCATAAAAAGAGATGCACCAAAATTCAAATAATGGACAAGAGATACGATCTATGTAAGAAGGCAGCAGACTGAATGGACTCCCTGAGCAATTCCATTAGTCTGTCATATTTACTAGTAATAATGGACTTAGTAATTAAATGGACTTGGTAGTAATAATCAATGTACATAAAATAGCAAGGTAAAACTTCTTTCAAATAAACTAAGATCACTTAAGATACAGTATTAGATAGATGATATTTGTACAGAAAGCAGTTGGTTTGGCTTTTGGAATGAATATTCAACAACTGCAAAAAAAGGGGGGTTTATTATGAAACTAACATAAACATGCTAATTATAATTAGTAAGGGCAATATAAATAAATTCTCTTTCCCTAAGGTATTCACAAAACCATGGTGACACACAGCAAGCATACTAGCTTGGGTCTCTTTTTTCTTCTAAAGCTAGTAATGCTATCATTGATTCCATCTAATTCTAATTACTTCCAGAAGCTCCAAACACTATTGATATCTGAATTGGAGAATTATGTGTTCAATACCTATAGAGGATAGCCCCCGCTGAATTCATAGTATGACTCCAAATCATTCTTTTAAGTGAAAGGTCCTTAGAAGAAACTTTAATTTTAGCAAAAGCTACTACCAATGGATGTTATTAAAATAAAAACATAAAACATGTCTTGTATTTGCTAACTTCTATAAATTTCCAGTTTACATTTAAGATATAAATTTCCTAGGAAGTAGGCTAGGGATCTGAATAAATTGGCAAGCATTTGCCTAGCATGTATGAGGCCCTCTGTTAATCACCAGCACCACATAGGCCAGGCATGGTAGCACACATCTGTGGTTTCAGCACTTCAGAGGTGAAGGCAGGAAGATCAGCAATTCAAAGTTATCTAAGCTACACAATGGGCTCAATGACAGTCTGAGATATATAGGACTCTGTCTAAGTAAATAAATAAGTAAGTAAATAAATCCCAGTGAAGAAGTTGATTCAGTTTTACTCATAAGAGTATCAAGTATTTTGTTTATTTACTTTAGACTTTGTAAAAGCTAAATATGTGTTTAACCAGTTGTTCTGTAAGATGCTATTTTATCATGATCAACTAGTATCAAAAAAACATATTTTCCTCCTAAATCATAAAATATTGGTTTCATATGAATAATTCAAAACATTAAAAGTTCATATTATTTATTTAAAGAATGGGAATAGAAGACCAAGTTTTAATTGCTTCATTATTTGTTCAACAAGCTAACAGTAAAATCGACCACAGAACTATGATAGACAGGTACAAGAAAAATCAAAGAAGGCAACAAAGGTTCGTGAAGTAGCTTCCTCTCTAACTATTAATAATCTGTTCCTTCAAACCATCCTGGCACACCACTCTTTTATCTTTATTTCTCAGTCTATTACAGTACAACTGTATATTGGTTTTTATATAACTTTTTAAAGCAATTCCTTATCCTTATCAGTCATTACAAATAAAAGGTTTTCCTATGAGAGATCAATTTAGAGTGAAGCCCTGGGAGATGCAGTGAGCTGACTAGTAAAGCAGCCCTAGAACTCTCTGTAAGAGTCGTGAAAGGGCATCAAATGACTGCATAGCCATACTGTCACATGCTCAGAAGGCTCAGAAGGTCTTCTCAATAGATTTTAGGTAAAATTGGCTGTCTTAAATGAATTGGAACATGACACAGACCATGGAGATATTATAGGGTGACTCTTAGAATTTAAGGACTAATACACATAGTTGGGAAAAAAGGCATACTATGTCATCATATCAAACAGAAGTACTGAAATCCAACTGATACCACTTACTACTATAAAGTTCAAAAGGAATAGAAGTATAGGAGATGGTTGCTCTCCTTTCTACAATTTCTATAATACTTTTTACTATTCTGCAGTTAGTGCTAGTGAAAAGTACAGACAATAGTATATGAATGTGCTTTGCAATTGTAACATCTTATATGCTACTACACTATTATTTATAATAGTCTTCACAGCATATATCCACCTTGAGTGGAAAATATTCCATTTTTATGAATATGTTCAATATACACAGTTTATACTGTGGATAAAAATGTATAAAACTATTTTGCCTGGGAATTTAAACATAGACATATAAAATATAAAAACCACAAAGCAAACAATCAGAACACACATAAAATAAATGCTTAAATAAGCATAACATACAATAACTTTTCCAATATCGAAGACTATCTAAGTCAAACAAAAAGTTTTATGAATGGGAGATAATAAGTAGCTAAAGAAATGAATGTGAAGACTTTCTGAAACAACATTCAGCAAGCAAAACAAAAATCTTTAAATTCATGGCATTTGTTTCGCCTAAAGGAGAAAGCCAGTAACACTCAATCACAAAAGAAAAATAGACAAAGAGGGTCCAGGGAACAATACAAGATGAGTCACTGTAAGACTCTTCAACTTTGTTCATTATAAAATAACAGCTTACGTATGCTACTTAAAGCTCAGTGGTTTTGTTATGAGAAGGCAGTAGAAGAAAGTAAAGTAGAATGTTATGAAAACTCAAAAGGTCAAGGTACACTTCCTACCACTCTTCACAAAAATAATATGGAACTCAGAACAGTGAGGAGAAAACCACTGGACCTCGCCTCGTGCAGGAGCTATGATAAGACTATTGATTAGCATCTAGTGCTGACCTACATAGACAGTAACCAGTCTCCAGGATGACTCATGAACATCTGTGAACAGAACAACCTCACTTGTTTCTTTCTTCTTTTCTATGAGCTTTCGATATAAAAAGAGACTTATTTTCTTATAAATCACTACTGAAACAAAATGGTCCTTAAATAATTAAAATTCAGTACATATATCTGACTTTTAAATAGAAGGATATCACTTTTCTCAGCATTTATCTTTTATTCTGTTTGGACCAGTAATTTTTAAACAAATTTTAATTTTAGAGCAATTTTATATGTATAGCAAAATGAAGAGGAAAGGATACATTCTCTCTTCCCATAATGTACATAATTCCCTCAACAACAGCCATAGATTAATAAATTCATTACAACTGATGAACTTATCTAACATGTCTTTATCACATAAAAGCCACAGTTTACATCAGGATTACCTAATGTTTTGTAATTGGTTCCTAAATGGAGTAGCATGAACTTGAGCATCTCTTCATTACAACACAATTACTTTTAGCACTGAATAATATTACATTGTCTTGACTTAGCACAGTATACTTGGTACCTTACTGATGGATATCTTTGTTCCTCACAATTTTTGTCAATTATGGATAAAGCTGCTACAAATATCATTGTGCAGATTTCTTTTTTTAACAAAAGCTTTCTTAAAATTGGATATTTTATATATTTACATTTCAAATGTTATCCCCTTTACCCCTTCTCCCACCCCCCTGCTTCTATGAAGATGTTTCCATTCCCACCCACCCACTCCTACCTCAATACCCTGAGATTCCCTTACACTAGGGAAACAAGCCTTCACAGGACCAAGGGCTTCTCCTCCTATTGGTGCAAAACAATGCCATTCTCTGCCACATATGTAGCTGAAGCCATTGGTCCCCCATATGTACTCTTTGGTTGGTGGTTTAGTTCCCAGGAGATCTGGGGGTTCTGGTTGGTTGATATTGCTGTTCTTCCTATAGAGTTGCAAACCCCTTCAGGTTCTTCAGTCCTTTCTCTAACTCCTCCATTGGGGTCCCCATGCTCAGTCTGATGGTTGGCTACAAGCATCCTCATCTGTATCAGTAAGGCTTTTGCGGAGTCCCTCAGGAGACATCCATATCAGGCTCCTGTCAGCAAGTACTTCTTGGCATCAGCTATAGTGACTGGGTTGGGTGGCTGTATATGGGATGGATCCTTAGGTGGGGCAGTCTCTGGATGGCCTTTCCTTCAGTCCCTGCTCCACTCTTTGTCCCTGTATTTCCTTCTGTGAGTATTTTTGTTCCCCCTTCTAAGAAGGACTGAAGGACTCACATTTTGGTCTTCCTTGTGCTTGAGCTTCATAAGGTCTGTGAGTTGTTTCTTGGGTATTCTGAGCTTTGGGGCTAATATCCACTTATTAGTGAATGCATACCATGTGTGTTCTTTTGTAACTGGGTTACATCACTCAGGATGATGTCAGTTTGCCAACAGTGTCCTTTGCCTTACAGAAGCTTTGCAATTTTATAAGGTCCCATTTGTAGATTCTTGATCTTAACAGCATAAGCCACTGGTGTTCTGTTAAGGAAATTTTCCTCTGTGCCTGTGTGTTTCAGGCTCTTCCCCACTTTCTCTCCTACTAGATTCAGTGTATCTGGTTTTATGTGGAAGTCCTTGATCTACTTGGACTTTAGCTATGTACAAGGAGGTAAGAATGGATCAATTTGCATTCTTCTACATACTGACCTCCAGTTGAACCAGTGCCATTTGTTGAAAATGCTGTCTTATTTCATTGGATGGTTTCAGCTCCTTTGTCAAAGATCAAGTGACCATAGGTGTGTGGGCTCATTTCTAGGTCTTCAA